>NC_086444.1:526288419-526583419 GCF_028390025.1 Pseudophryne corroboree | reverse complement strand
TGGCGGTGCTTTCACTCTAGTGGTAGCATGAGACGGAGTCTACAACCCACACAAGTGGCTCAGATAGTGCAGGTCATCCAGGATGGCACATTCTTGCGAGCTGTGGCAAGAAGGTTTGCTGTGTCTGTCAGCGTAGTGTCCAGAGTATGGAGGTGCTACCAGGAGACAGGCCAGTACATCAGGAGACGTGGAGGAGGCTGTAGGAGGGCAACAACCCAGCAGCAGGACCGCTACCTCAGCCTTTGTGCAAGGAGGAACAGGAGGAGCACTGCCAGAGCCCTGCAAAATGACCTCCAGCAAGCCACAAATGTGCATGTGTCTACTCAAACGATCAGAAACAGACTCCATGAGGGTGGTATGAGGGCCCGACGTCCACAGGTGGGGGTTGTGCTTACAGCCCAACACCGTGCAGGACGTTTGGCATTTGCCAGAGAACAGCAAGACTAGCAAATTCGCCACTGGTGCCCTGCGCTCTTCACAGATGAAAGCAGGTTCTCACTGAGCACATGTGACAGAGTCTGGAGACGCCAAGGAGAACGTTCTGCTGCCTGCAACATCCTCCAGCATGACCGGTTTGGCAGTGGGTCAGTAATGGGGTGGGGTGGCATTTCTTTGGGGGGCCGCACAGCCCTCCATGTGCTCGCCAGAGGTAGCCTGACTGCCATTAGGTACCGAGATGAGACTATCAGACCCCTTGTGAGACCATATGCTGGTGTGGTTGGCCCTGGGTTCCTCCTAATGCAAGACAATGCTAGACCGCATGTGGCTGGAGTGTGTCAGCAGTTCCTGCAAGACGAAGGCATTGATGCTATGGACTGGCCCGCCCTTTCCCCAGACCTGAATCCAATTGAGCACATCTGGGACATCATGTTTCGCTCTATCCACCAACGGCACATTGCACCACAGACTGTCCAGGAGTTGGCGGATGCTTTAGTCCAGGTCTGGGAGGAGATCCCTCAGGAGACCATCCGCCACCTCATCAGGAGCATGCCCAGGCATTGTAGGGAGGTCATACAGGCACGTGGAGGCCACACACACACTACTGAACCTCATTTTGACTTGTTTTAAGGACATTACATCAAAGTTGGATCAGCCTGTAGTGTGTTTTTCCACTTTAATTTTGAGGGTGACTCCAAATCCAGACCTCCATGGGTTAATACATTTGATTTCCATTGATCATTTTTGTGGGATTTTGTTGTCAGCACATTCAACTAAATAAAGAACAAAGTATTTAATAAGAATATTTCATTCATTCATTCAGATCTAGGATGTGTTGTTTAAGTGTTCCCTTTATTTTTTTGAGCTGTGTGTGTGTGTGTATGTGTACGTGTGTGTATGTATATATATATATATATATATATATATATATATATATATAAAATATACACTGTGTGTGTGTATGTATATATGTGTGTGTGTGTGTGTGTGTATATATATATATATACACATATATATATATATATATATATATATATCTATATTATACATAATATACATATCCTAGGTGGTATATTTCTACCACTTAAAAATGTTTGCCCCTTGTTGGGCTACCGATATTGCCTTTTTGGGAATTTGACAAATATTTATTCACAATTAACACATTACACTCATAAAACTGAATCCACATTCAAATATAGACAGTGTAAAAGAATTCCAATATTTGACAATGTTCGTTCTTTAAAAGGTATTATTCTGCAGGTGTAAGCTTGTTTCTGTAAAGGTGGACTGAAATTCGCAATCCAACACGTTTCGTCCTAAAGGCTTCATCGGGGGTTTGATCTGTGGTTGATACAGAACAGTCTAATATAGAGAATGGCATGGGATTGGAGCCAATTACATGACAATTGGAATAAATCAAGTACATACCAATAAAATGATAGACAATCACAATACCAAATAGATTTTCAAGGTTTGAATATTTGCAACTCTAATTCACACGGTGATAGATGTCCAAAGTATGACATAATCTACAATATTATGAATACAGCCTTATACGATGCAATATGGACAAATAGAGTGGGAAGAAGAGACAGGAAAGGATACCAGGTAGGTATTCAATGGCAGTTAAACATACCAATTGTTAGGTGCCGCGGTCCGCGGCGCCGCTCGGTCTGCTTCCGAGCGACGCTCACGGCCGCTGCACCTCCCTTCCTGACCGCCCGGCGCCTAGCAACGTCAGCACGCTGTGCACGCTGAGCCGCCGGGTCCCTGGCAACGCCAGGCCGCCGTGCGCACTGAGCCGCCGGGTCCCTGGCAACGCTGGGACGCCGTGCGCGCGTAGCCGCCGGACCCTTAACAACGGGGACGCCACAGACGAACCGCGTTCCCCGTTGCTTCCTATCAATCAATACACCTGTTAGCTCTGGTCGTGCAGCAGGACAGCTGCACGACATTACTAATTAAGCTTCGCTGCAGCTATTGGAGGGCTCCCTGTTATATTCTCCCTCACTACCTGGCACAGACGCCGGTGATAGCTTCCTGTATGCTGTTCCTGCCTTGTAACGTCTGTTCCTGGTCAGCTGTATCTGGTCGATCCTGCTCCCTGTGCTCCTGAGTCCTGGAGTTCTGAAGCCGGTCCTGGGGATCCTTCCTGTTCAAGTGAACCTGTTGCAGTCATCTGGGGGTTCTCGTTTGTTGGGGTTCTCTCACGGTTTCGTGAGTAGCGGCTTCTGCCGCGTGTTGCGGCCTAGGCCGCTTAGTCCTTTTGGTACTTTTTGTATTGGTGGTTTTTGCGGAGGTTTCCGCTTTTCACTGTCCTCCCCGGAACTCGGCGGTGCCGTGTGGGGGAGTGGACAGTGATATCTTTTGTTGTTCTTTTCCTTTGGCGGCGTGCCGCACATATATTTAGTTTTAGGGTAGTTAGTAGCCCCTAGCTTCTGTTTGCTTTAGTTAGAGGTCCCCTTGTTATTATCCTGTCTCTGTTCACGCTTTGTCTCACTCTAAGACCTGGGGGCATCGGAGTTGGGCAGACCTAATCCGCCCTTCAAACGCGGCTGCCGTGGGCCCAAGAAACCATAGTCACTCAGGCGTGAACTGACCACACGGGTAAAACAACGGAGGTAGGGTGCTAGGGGCTATTCCCGTTCCCTCCCTATTTCAGCGTCACGTCCTGGTGCTCTGGACTCACTTCGCAACATCTGTCTAGTTCTGAGCATCAGGAACGTAACACCAATAGTGAATCGAATTCACATCAAAGATGGTACAACTATTGTAGATGGGATGTATTCACCATCCCACATGTCTGACTTGACCTCTAGCTGACACTGATTGCAACCCTTGCTTACTTAGTTGACTATATATAATGATGCCTGTGTTTTTTTAAGGACTCCTTTAAAATTATCCTGTATAGACATTAATACATCTGAACCTGCTGTGCATATAGCTGCACAGTTATGCAGTAAATTTCAAAGTGTGCAATGCACAACCTTATATTTTGGAGTCCTCTAGTTTGATTTAACACCCATCTTGTACATGCCTAGTGTACACTGTGCAGAATGTAAAAGTGTAAGGAGAAACTAAAAACGGGAGTCAAAAAGGAGCTCTCCTGTCCATCCAGAAGGTCTAATCGAGAAGGCAAAGAAGTGTCCTTGAGCCATTTAATTGTAACTTTTCTGCTACCCCATAGAAAAGAATAATGATAAGTTTAAAGGCTCAATTGAGGTGGAAAATCAGGAAATGTTGCACGATATAAAAAAACTTGGGCTATATGACTTTTTCAAGTAAATTCACCATACCAATTACTATAAGGTAGAGCTTTCCCTATGTGTGAGGTTTCAAATTTAAAGATTCAATAACTGGATCAATAAGAAGCCTGACACTCGGGGGAATTAAAAAAAAAAGGCTTTTAATTACCTACCGATAAATCCTTTTCTCGTAGTCCGTAGAGGATACTGGAAATCCATTTAGTACCATTGGGTATAGATGGGTCCACTAGGAGCCTTGGGCACTTTAAGAATTTGAGAGTGTGCGCTGGCTGCTCCCTTTATGCCCCTCCTACCAGACTCAGTCTAGGAAACTGTGCCCCGAGGAGACGGACGTACTTTGAGAGAAGGATAGATAATATAAAAGTGGTGAGTTTACGAACCAGCACACAGAACAATAGGAAAGCCATGCTAACCAAACTTGAAACATGAACAGCAACGGCTGAACAAACTAGAATACTTAACCAAGTAACAGTGCAGGAAAAGCGAAGCACCGGGTGGGCGCCCAGTATCCTCTACGGACTACAAGAAAAGGATTTACTGGTAGGTAATTAAAATCCTATTTTCTCTTATGTCCTAGAGGATACTGGGAATCCATTTAGTACCATGGGGAAGTACCAAAGATCCCAAACTAGCTGGGAGAGTGCTGAGGTTCCTGCAGAACTGATTGACCAAACTGAAGGTCCTTAGAGGCCAAAGTATTGAACTTGTGCAAACGTGTTCGAACCTGCCTAAGTAGCTGCTCGGCAGAGCTGTAAAGCCGAGACACCCCAGGCAGCTGCCCAAGACGAACCCACTGACCTAGTAGAGTGGGCCTGTACAGATTTTGGAACCAGTAATCCTGCCGTGGAATAAGCATGCTGGATCGTGAGCTTGATCCAGCATGCAATAGACTGCTTTGAAGCAGGACACCCAATTTTATTGGGATCATACAGAACGAACAGCGAGTCGGATTTTCTGTGACGAGCTGTTGTCTTTACATATACCCTCAAAGCCCTCACAACATCCAAAGACTTTGAAGTAGCAGAGGTGTCCTTCACAGCCGGAACCACAATAGGTTGGTTGATGTGAAAAGCGGACACCACTTTAGGAATAAATTGCTGACGAGTTCTGAGTTCAGTTCTGTCCTCATGGAAAATTAAGTAGGAACTCTTGTGAGACAACACCCCTAGTTCCGACACACGTCTTGCTGAGGCCAAGGCCAATAGTGGGACGGTCTTCCATGTAAGGTACTTTACGTCAGCCTCCTGTAACGGTTCAAACCAGTCCGATTGCAGCAACTACAGCACCAACTTGAGATTCCCAAGGTGCCGTGGGAGGCACAAAGGGAGGCTGGATGTGCCCAACACCTTTCAAGAATGTCTGGACCTCAGGAAGAGAAGCCATTTTTTTCTGAAAGAAAATAGACAAAGCCAAAATATGGACTTTAATGGAACCTGGGCGTAGGCCCACATCCACTCCCGACTGCAGAAAAAGCAGGAGACATCCCATATGAAATTCCACCGCAGAATATTGTCTGCTCTCACACCAAGAGACATACTTCTTCCATATACGGTGGTAATGTTTCCTGGCTTGGATCATAGTCGGGATGACCTTGTCAGGAATCCCTCTCCTGGCTAGGATCAGCCGTTCAACGTCAATGCCGTTAAACGTAGCCGCGGTAAGTCTTGATAGACGAACTGGCCCTGTTGCAGAAGATCCTCGCGAAGAGGCAGATGCCACGGATCTTCGAGGAGCATCTCCAGAAGGTCCGTGTACAAGGCCCTTCTTGGCCAGTCCGGAGCAATGAGTATTGCTTGAACCTTTTTCCCTTCTTATTCTTTTTAGAATTCTTGGGATCAGAGGAAGTGGAGGAAACATGTACACTATCTGGTAGACCCACGAAGTTGTCAGAGCGTCTACCGCCACTGCTTGTGGGTCTCTCGACCTGGAACAATACCGCTTGAGCTTCTTGTTGAGACGAGAGGCCATCTTGTCGATTTGTGGATATCCCCACTGACATGTCAAGCACCTGAACACTCCACTCTCCCGGGTGCAGGTCGTGTTTGCTGAGGAAGTCTGCTCCCTAGTTGCCTACTCCTGGAATGAAGACCACCGACAACACTACTGCGTTTTTATTCCGCCCAGAGGAGAAATCTTGACACCTCTGACATTGCTGCTCTGCTTTTCGTTCGTTGGTTTATGTACATTACCGCCATTACAATGTCCGACTGTAATTGAATGGCTTGATTCCGAAGTAGGGATGAGGCCTGCAGAACGGCGTTGTAGATAGCTCTGAGTTCCAGGATGTTTACTGGAAGGACGACTTCCTGACTTGACCATTTTCCTTGAAACTGCACCCCCTGGGTGACTGCTCCCCAACCTCTGAGGTTTGCATCCGTGGTTAGCAGAATACAATTCTGAATCCCGAACCTCTGACCCTTGACGAGGCGAGAAGTCTGTACTCACCACAGAAGGGAGATCCTGGCTCTAGGAGACAGATGGATCCTCTGGTGCATGTGAAGATGTGATCCGGACCATTTGTCCAATAGATTTAGCTGGAAGGGCCTCGCATGAAACCTTCCATACTGAAGCGCCTCGTAAGAGGCCACCATTTTCCCCAGAAGGCGAAAGCACAGATACACCGAGATTTGGGTTGGCTTCAGTACAGCCCAAACCATTGACTGGCTTTCCATAGCCTTCTCCACAGGAAGGAACACACTCTGAGATTCCGTGTCCAGTATCATTCCAGAAAGGAAAGTCTCTGCGTCGGTTCCAGGTGAGATTTTAGTAAGTTCAGAATCCACCCGTGATCAAGGAGTAGCGTGGTTGAGAGTCGAATACTGTCCATCAACCGCTCCCTGGATGGTGCCTTTATCAGAAGATCGTCCGGGTATGGAATTATGTTCACACCCTGTTTGCAGAGTACAAACATCATCTCTGCCATCACCTTGGTGAACACTCTCAGTGCTGTTTAGAGACCAAATGGCAGGGCCTGGAACTGGTAGTGGCAGTCCTGCAGTGCAAACCGTAGATAAGCCTGATGAGGCGGCCAGATGGGAATGTGAAGGTACGCATCCTTGATATCCAGAGATACTTGAAATTCCCCTTCCAGACCTCAGATCACCGCTTTCAGAGACTCCATCTTGAAGTACGGGTTCAATGACTTGAGATTCAAAATCGGCCTTACCGAAGCGTCTGGTTTCAGTAATACAAACAGATTGGACTAATATCCGCTGTTTTGCAGATTAGGTTTTTTAATTGCGTCCTGTGAAACTGGTAAGCCTGATTTGAAAAAATCTGTGAGGTGGGAGCTCCTTAAACTCCAATCTGTAGCCCTGGGAAATAAGATCTATGACCCAGGGATCCTGGCCTGATGATGTCGAGATGTGACTGAAAAATGTTAGTCGGGCTCCCACCTGCCGGTCTTCCAGGTATCGTGGTCCACCATCATGCTGAAGTCTTTGAGGAAGCAGAACTTGAGCTCTATTCCTGTGAACCTGCAGTTGCTGATTTTTTAGGTTTACCTCTAGCACCTCTGGTGGCTGTAGAAGAACCTCTGGTTTTGCCCTTGAACTTGGCAGACCGAAAGGATTGTAGATTAGGTCCTGAGTAAGCCTTCCTGGCTGGGGGAGCTGCAGAAGGAAGTTACGTGGACTTACCCGAAGTAGCTTTGGAGATTCATTTGTCTAGTTTATCTCCAAATAAAGCCTCTCCTGTGAAGGGTAGGCCTTCCACGCCTTTCCTGGAATCCGTGTCAGCAATCCACTGACAGCCATAAGCCTCTGCGTGCTGACACTGCCATAGCAGTGGTGCGTGCATTAAGCAAGCCTATTTCTTTTATAGCTTCCACCATAATATTTGCAGAGTCCTGTATATGTTGCAAGAGTAAAATAATTTCCACCTTAGGCAAGGTACCTAACCCCTCAATTAGGTTATCCGACCATTTTGCGATGGCCTTAGTAATCCACCGACATGCTATAGTGGGTCTCTGTGCCACCCCAGCAGCTGTATACAAAGATCTGAGTGTATTCTCAATTCTACGATCAGCTGTGTTTTTTAGGGAGGCTGCACCAGGGATAGGCAATACAATTTTCCGTGACAGCCTGGATACTGATGCATCCGCTATAGGTGGATTTTCCCTTTTTTTTCTGTCCTCAGAAGGAAAGGGAAAAGATGAGGTATTTGAAATTTCCTATCAGGATTAACCCATGGTTCTTCAAACGGTATTTAGTTCCTTTGACACAGGAAAAGTGGTTGAGGATTTCTTTTTTTACATGTAAATAAGATTCCTCAGTCTCCTCTGTTACCTTACCAGGGATATGCAGGACCTCTCTAATATCTTCTATGAGAGCGTCTATTCCCTGTGACAGAGTAGCCTCACCTACCTCTGCATGCACCCCCCCTCCTCCATGTCTGACCCCTCATCAGTCAGACTGCAGGATATGGGCCAAAGGACGTTTTTGCGGACAAATGGCAGGGGACTGAGACACTGATTTGGGTACTGAGTCTTTGTTCATAAACTCAGTCATCGATTGTCTTAAGTATCTCTTTCTCATTGCGGGACAATTTAGTGGAAATATTGGAGATCATTCCCCTAATGGAATCCAGCCAAACTGGTTCTGCCCCTCTAGCCTGAGAGGGTGCACTGCACTGAGTACACTGTAGTGAACCCCTTGGAGAAGAGGAACATTGTGCCTTACATAAAACACACTCTTTGGGGTATATTCAATAAGAGTCGGAAACTGCCGTCTTGTCGAAAAGGCGTCAGTTTCCGACTGGAATAGGTCAGAAGGGGTTCCGACCTATTCAATAGGCGCACATTTTTTTCCGACAAGTCAGGAAACCCGACTTGTCGGAAAGCAGGTGGATCGGCGGAATACCCGCCAATCCACCTGCTGCTGTCGGAAACGGGCCAAGTCCTACAGGTTTTGGCTACCTTTCCGACAAACTCAATCCGACTTGAAAACAAGTCGGATTGAGGTGAGGAGACTGGGAGCGCTGCGGCGGCTACGGGGATGAGACGTACCTTGACGGCCGGACAGGACACAGGGAACGGCCAAATCCACAGTCGGATTTGGCTGCTCTTTGAATAGGGGTTGTCGGGTCCATTCTGACAACTGCATGTCGGAATGGACCCGACTCTTATTGAATATACCTCTTTGTCTGACATACTGTGACAGTGACAGCACACACACACACACACACACACACACACACAGGAACAGGTTAAAAGCACAATTAACCCACAAAGAGCCCTTCAAGAGAAACACAGAGGTAGCCTGGAGTAAGTGCTCCCTCCCTGCTATGACCCCCTGGTACTGTTAAGGTAATCTGTAGTCTCTGGAGGAGCTGCATGTCTCTGTCAGTCAGCGTCCACTGCAGAGGGAAAATGGCGCTGGTGAGCTGCTGGATCCGCTCATAGTGAAGCTCTGTCCCTTCAATGGCACGTGGTCTTCCTGCTTTTTTATACCTGCTAAGGTAATTTTTAGTGCTTAAAATGGAGTCCGTTACCTTTTAAGTCTGTTATGCCAGTCTGGGTACTATGTACACCCGTAGTGTACTTAGACTCAATTTGCTCCCTCAGAAGCGGTGCATCCGAACTGTGTACTGAGACTCCGCCGTCCCCATAGAAGCCGTGCGTCTCTGTACCCTCGTGCTGCCATAATGGCCGGTGACCCGCTAACCATGCTGCGGGAATGTACGCTTGCCATGGTGGGGCGTGCGAATAGTTCCCTCAGTAGCTAGTGTCCTGTAAGCGGGCAACGGGACCATTAACCCTTCAAGAGGTTGGGCCGTCCCCACCCCCACCCCAAGTCCCATGAAGCAGGCAGGCTGGTGCCATCTAGTCCTGCCTGAAAATAACATAGAAAAGAAGTGCAGAAAATTCTTCAGGAGCTTCCAGCGACGTGACCGGCTCCTCCGGGCACATTTTCTAAACGGAGTCTGGTAGGATGAGCATAGAGGGAGGAGCTAGCGCACACTATCAAATTCTTAAAGTGCCCAAGGCTCCTAGTGGACCCGTCTATACCCCATGGTCCTAAATGGATTCCCAGTATCCTCTAGGACGTAAGAGAAATGGTTTTTTCATACATAATAAGAGGTGCTACCATGCTGAGACTTATAGTTCCCTGCAGAAAAGAAAAATCCCCTTAATGGTAAAACAACCTTTAAAACTCTAAAAAGCACCGCACCATTTAATCTTTTTGTAAATACTAAGGATTAAAGATAAGGCCCGTTGTGTAGAATAGAACAAGCAGACAATAGTTTGTAATATCAAAGTAATAATTTGAGGACAGTACTTAACGCAAACATAATGTTCACAATAACCCATACTGGTGAGCTGACAAGAAGAAAGGGGATAAAGTTACTCTGCAGCAAAGTTAGAGCTGCAAGGAGAATATTGTGTTGGGGTCCAGTCAGGCCCGGCGCTACCCGCTCAGCGAAGGGATGCAGTGCAGGGAGGCGCTGGGACGGATAGGGGCTCCCCCTGCTCTGCATTCCTTCCCTGCTGCGCCGTCCTGTCCCCCCTGCTGCTGGTGCAGCTGCCAGTGCTGTGTCTGTCACTGTATGACAGGCACTGGCAGCGGGCACCTGCAGCATGAAAACATACCCTCCAACATTTTACACAGAAAAATCGGTACAAATCCGAAAAGGGGGCGTGGTCGCGTGTAAAGGGGGCGTGGCCACGCCCCTTTTCCTATACTTTCAATGGAAGTTTGGAGAGGCAAAAATCGGTACAGACCATGAAAAAAAGGTACTGTACCTATTAAAAAGGTACAGTTGGAGGGTATGTGAAAAGCCTCCTCCCTCCCCTCACCTGTGCTGTGTGACAGCGCCGAGTACGGGACAGAAGGGGGCGGAGCTACACGGGATGGAAGGGGCGTGGCTAAACGGGTCAGAAAGGGCGGGGCTACACGGACCAGGCTGCTCATGTACAGAGGGAGACTGGCTTAGGTAAGTGGAGGGTGAGAGAGAAGTGTGTGTGTGTGTGAATTGTGTGTGTGTGTGTGTGTGTGTGAGGTATGTCTGTGCGCGCGCTTTATGGACGCTACTACTGGGGGGGCATTACGTATAACGACGCTACTACTGGGGGGGGTATTACATGTAAGAACGCTACTACTACTGGGGGGGTCATTACGTATAAGGACGCTACTGCTACTAGGGGGGCATTACGTATAAGGACGCTACTACTACTGGGGGGGCATTACATATAAGAATGCTACTACTACCGGGGGGGGGCATTACGTATAAGGACGCTACTACTACTGGGGGGGGGCATTACGTATAAGGACGATACTACTACTGGGGGGGCATTACGTATAAGGACGATACTACTACTGGGGGGGGGCATTACGTATAAGGACGATACTACTACTGGGGGGGGGCATTACGTATAAGGACGATACTACTACTGGGGGGGGGGCATTACGTATAAGGACGCTACTGCTACTAGGGGGGCATCACGTATAAGGACGCTACTACTACTGGGGGGGGCATTACATGTAAGAACGCTACTACTACTGGGGGGGGCATTACGTATAAGGACGCTACTACTACTGGGGGGGGGGCATTACGTATAAGGACGATACTACTACTGGGGGGGGCATTACGTATAAGGACGATACTACTATTGGGGGGGGGCATTACGTATAAGGACGATACTACTACTGGGGTGCACTACGTATAAGGACGCTACTACTACTGGGGGGCATTACGTATAAGGACGATACTACTACTGGGGGTGGGGGCATTACGTATAAGGACGATACTACTACTGGGGGTGGGGGCATTACGTATAAGGACGATACTACTACTGGGGGGGCATTACGTATAAGGACGCTACTACTACTGGGGGGGATTATGTGTAAGGATGCTACTACTACTGGGGGGGCATTATGTATAAGGACGCTACTACTACTGGGGGGCATTATGTATAAGGATGCTACTACTACTGGGGGGCATTATGTATAAGGATGCTACTACTACTGGGGGGGCATTATGTATAAGGACACTACTACTACTGGGGGCATTATGTATAAGGATGCTACTATTACTGGGGTGCATTACATATAAGGACGCTACTACTACGGGTGGGGCATTACGTATAAGATTAATAAGATTGTGCTACATTGTGGCGTAATTTTAAATGGGGGTACTATTGTGTGGCCATGCCCCTTGTGAGACCACACCCCTTTTCCCGGCGCGCGCCAAAGGAATATGGGAGGGCGCAAATTTATAGTTTGCAGGGGGGCGCCGAACACCCTAGCACCGGCCCTGGGTCCAGTACCTCTAAGTTACCTTAACCTCACCACGTTACTTTACAATCTCTTTGAATAAATACTACAATTTAATTTCCAATTAAAAGTAACAAAAATATTTTTTGCATTGGTAGCAATATTGTTTTACTGAAAATGCAAGTACTGTCTCAAATTCACCCAGTCAGAGGATATATGAACAATGTAAATGTCAGCAGGAATAATGGACTTGACTGACGGGTGCTCGGAAGGGAAAGACACAAAGCTGTTAGCGGAAACCGTGGAATTATGGATTTGGTTTTATACGGAATCCGAACAGAATTCCAATGGATTCCATTATGTATTTGCACCCTAATCCAAACCCTAACTCACAACCCTTACATTTCAAATGGGGCCCATAGGATTCTAAAAAAAATAACAAAAAAAGTACTGTACATTAAGATTAGACTATAATGGTATCTATTTCCATCCCTGTATCCTCTCTGCATCTGTAAACTGTCAGGGTACCAACTTTATACACCTTCTTTCTAGAAACCCTTCTGGAGGGTTCTGTCATATTTTTCAGATAAGACTTAGGGGGATATTCAATTAGCAGCGATAACGGACTTTTCGCTCGAAAAGTCCGGTTTTCGCGTGAAAAACCGGACTTTTTACCGCGAAACGCAATTACAGCCTATTAAATTTTCCGGAAAAATTTATCGGTGATAATTTTTTCACTAATTTCACTTCACCTACTCTGAAGCAGGTGAAAAGTTGGGAAAAGTCACTATTTTAAGGTAAAAATGTTTGGATATGGTACAGAACTCCTGGGACACCCCCCTTAATGATTAATTAGGCACGTTGAAGTTTTTAATTATTTTTAATTGGCCAATAATGACGTCATTTTTGGGTTGAAAAAGTACAAAGTTATGGAACTTGGGGTTCAAGGTATGGGACAGGTATATTAGGGTGCTTTGAGTGGGACGGGTGTTTTTAGGCTTGCAGGTGGGAGTAATCGGTCTGTTTCCACTTTTTTTTTTTAAAGTACCCTAAAATGACCCAAATATATACTTATACCCATTTTCATGTACCCCAAATTTAATGAGAGCATTTATTTTGCACAAAAAAACTTGTTCTCTATCATTTTTTTGCATTTAAAAAAAAAATGCATATAACAGCCATTTCACACAATTTTAAGTCCCCAAAAACTCTCTAATATGATCTCTAATACACTTCTCTTATGTTTTTCTATGTTAGTTTACCATTTTTTGGGGTACAGGCTGATTTTCCCATTTTCACCTACACTTTTCACTGCAACAACTTTCACGTGAAACCCGTTTGGAATTAAATAGCTCGAAAAACAGGAGCACGCATACCCACGAAAAGCCGTTTTTGCAGCAATTGTCGGCCGAAAAATTGCAGCGAATTTGCGGATAATTGAATACCCTAGTTAATATAGCTGTCCTTATTAGGTCATGATATGTTTAAGTAAGGCAGGGGTTGGGTGTCATTTATGCTTATTGATGAGAACAAATAACTGGTATTCTAAGCTTTTAATGAGCTCGCTGGTTTTTTTTTGTTTCGTTTTTAAATTTGCAGATATGATCTTATATTTCATCCAATGGTAGTCCTATAGGCTTTTCCATAACACTCCTATCCTTTTTCTGTGTGATGCCCTGGGGTGGTTTGGCTGGGGTGGTCTGGGGGTGCTCTGCGTCCCGGAGGTGAAACCCTATAGTGTTAGGGACCTGTCCGATGAGGTCACCGTGAAGCAGGTGGGCAGGCTCATATACTGGCCAATATATGCCAAGAACCTCAAATATTATATTATGGTTATAATAATTTTAATGGTGTATGGTGCACCTGCACCCTTTGTTCCTATGTTGTAGTATTACAGTACTTAGTCCCAGCAAGGTAGCACATCCCATTATAATAAGCTAGGGTGTGCAGTCCAGGCCCCGTTTCCATATAGTCTATATTATGTGTGTGTATACACACCTGAGGGATTGGGACAGCCCTCATCTCTGGATTAGCACCCCACCCACTGCCTCTCAGGCTTTTAAACAGGGAATCGGCACATTCTGACTGCACAAAAGACATAGGTATGATCCTTTTAATTATATACAAAGTCAGTTTGGGGGTGAGCTTTTGGGGCGTGGGGCTCCCTATATTGCTCTGGCTGGGCCACCTTGGGGCATCACCACCTTACATTTACTTTTAACACTTATATCACATTGTGTTTGTTTTATATTTATGTAGCTTTTTCACATATTTTTACACTTATAACACTGCTCAGCTAAACTTCACATTCTAACACTCTGACACTTTACTGCTGTCCTCTTCTTTTCTTTTACATTCAGCAGCCTCTTTCATTTGCTTAACACTGATCTATCACTCCTATCCTTTTTCGGTGTGATGCCCTGGGGTGGTTTGGCTGGGGTGGTCTGGGAGTGCTCTGCGTCCCGGAGGTGAACCCCCTATAGTGTTAGGGACCTGTCCGATGAGGTCACCGTGAAACAGGTGGGCAGGCTCATATACTGGCCAATATATGCCAAGAACCTCAAATATTATATTATGGTTATAATAATTTTAATGGTGTATGGTGCACCTGCACCCTTTTTTCCATAACAGAGTAATTGGCATACTTGCCTACTTTTGAAAAAGCATTTCAGGGAGATGTGAAAGTAACACCTATCAGCACGGGCTCGTACTACTACATCTGAGAGGCGTGTCATGAAAATTACTTACATCCAAATGTAGATGAGCCCCAAAGTTAGTAAGACCTATTTGTTGAAGAAAAGACACTGATACTTTGCAGGATTTGTTTGTGTATTGTGCTTTACAAGAGCTTCCATATAATGTAAGCGGCCATAGGGATCATTGTGCCTTATAACCAATGCAAGGAAATGGCACTAATGATCCCATTTGAATGTATGTATCTCTGATTTATTTTCCCCCCAAGAATGTAATAGCTGCATAATGGGTGTAAGGTACAATCAGGGAGATTGCTGGACTTTTCAGGGAGTGAGGGAGATTGCTGCTATTTCAGGGAGTCTCCTGCATAATGAGGGAGGGTAGGCAGCTATGGTAATTGGTACCTCATACATGGGTTAATGTTCCAAAAAGCATGGCAACTATTCACATGGTGGTGATCGGCGACAGTAACTTTTCCCACCTGCGGGACACTGGAGCCTGTAGGTGGAAAAGGCGCATTTTGACGTTTATAAATCGGGCAGGGTGCCTAGTGTGAACACTAACAAGCTATGGTTAGGTAAAGAAGGTTCTGTAACGTAAATCCTCCACAGTTAGGAAGTTGTTTATAAATATTGATTTAGACTGGCATTGCAGCTTACAAGGTATGAATTACAAGTACATATTGCTGTATATAATGCATGCACCAGATCCAACCAGGAACGTATCGTGGCGCGAAGGTGGTGTGTGACAGGTAGTCACACACACTTGTGCCTGTGCGTACAGTGGTCACAGTGGAGTATGCACACAGGCTCTACATATACTATATTTCTCTAACGTCCTAGAGGATGCTGGGGACTCCGTAAGGACCATGGGGAATAGACGGGCTCCGCAGGAGATAGGGCACTTTAAGAAAGCTTTGGATTCTGGGTGTGCACTGGCTCCTCCCTCTATGTCCCTCCTCCAGACCCCAGTTTTACACTGTGCCCAGAGGAAGATGGGCGCACTGCAGGGAGCTCTCCCCAGTTCTTTGCATAGAAAGCATTTTTGTTTGGATTTTTCTATTTTTACAGGGAGCACTGCTGGCAACAGGCTCCCTGCATCGAGGGACTGGGGAGAGAGGAGCAGACCTACTTAAATGATAGGATCTGCTTCCTCGGCTACTGGACACCATTAGCTCCAGAGGGCGTGAACACAGGTTCGTCCTGGGCGTCCACCCCCGGAGCCACGCCGCCGTTCTCCTCACAGAGCCAGAAGAACAGAAGCAAGAAGACGTCTCAGGCGGCAGAAGCCTTCAGCGGCTTCACTGAGGTAACGCACAGCACCGCAGCTGTGCGTCATTGCTCCACACACCTCACACACTCCGGTCACTGTATGGGTGCAGGGCGCAGGGGGGGGCGCCCTGGGCAGCAATGATAACACCGGGTCCCATCTACACATGCAAAAACGGATCACCCTGTCTCCAGGGCCAGGGTGTCTCTCCTGTGGTGGCTGCGCAGTGCTCACCTCCTGGAGGGTCGCAGGTTCGGCATTCAGGACTGGGTCCTGGTGACCACGGACGCGAGCCTCCGAGGTTGGGGAGCTGTCGCACTAGGAAGAAATTTCCAGGGTCTCTGGTCAAGCCTAGAGACTGGTCTCCACATCAATGTCCTGGAGATGAGGGCCATATACAACGCCCTACGCCAAGCGGAGGAATGGCTTCGGAACAAACCGGTTCTGATTCAGTCAGACAATGTCACGGCAGTGGCTCATGTAAACCGCCAAGGCGGCACAAGGAGCAGAGTGGCCATGGCAGAGGCGACCAGGATTCTACCCTGGGCGGAAGGCCATGTAAGCGCACTATCAGCAGTGTTCATCCCAGGGGTGGACAACAGGGAGGCGGACTTTCTCAACAGGCACGACCTGCATCCGGGAGGGAGGGGACTTCATCAAGAAGTCTTCACACAGATCACGGATCGGTGGGGACTGCCTCAGATAGACATGATGGCGTCCTGCCTCAACAAAAAGCTAAAGAGGTATTGCGCCAGGTCAAGAGACCCTCAGGCGGTTGCGGTAGACGCTCTGGTGACACCTTGGGTGTTCAGATCGGTCTATGTGTTTCCTCCTCTACCTCTCATACCCAAGGTGTTGAGGATAATAAGAATAAGAAGGGTCAGAACAATCCTCATTGTTCCAGATTGGCCAAGGAGGACTTGGTATCCGGATCTGCAAGAGTTGCTCACAGAAGATCCATTGCCTCTTCCTCTAAGGCAGGACCTGCTGCAGCAGGGGCCCTGTCTGTTCCAAGACTTACCGCGGCTGCGTTTGACGGCATGGTGGTTGAATGCCGGATCCTAGCGGAAAAAGGGATTCCGGAGGAGGTCATTCCTACCCTGATCAAGGCTAGGAACGACGTGACATCGAAAAATTATCACTGTATATGGCGAAAATATGTTTCTTGGTGTGAGGCCAGAACTGCTCCTACGGAGGAGTTCCAGTTGGGCCGTCTGCTTCACTTCCTTCAAACGGGAGTGAATTTGGGCCTAAAATTAGGGTCCATAAAGGTTCAAATTTCGGCCTTATCCATTTTCTTTCAAAGAGAATTGGCTTCTCTTCCTGAAGTACAGACTTTTGTGATGGGCGTGCTGCATATTCAGCCTCCCTTTGTACCTCCGGTGGCGCCTTGGGATCTTAACGTGGTATTAAGTTTCCTCAAGTCACCTTGGTTTGAACCACTCAAAACAGTAGAGTTGAAATACCTCACTTGGAAAGTGGTCATGTTGTTGGCCTTAGCTTCTGCAAGGCGGGTTTCGGAATTGGCGGCTTTATCATATAAAAGCCCATACCTGATTTTTCACGTGGATAGGGCCGAGTTGAGGACTCGTTCTCAATTTCTGCCCAAGGTGGTCTCATCTTTTCATATGAACCAACCTATTGTCGTGCCTGTGGCTACACGGGACTTGGAGGATTCCGAGTCCCTGGATGTGGTCAGGGCTTTGAAGATTTATGTGACCAGAACGGCTAGGATCAGGAAGACCGAAGCTCTGTTTGTTCTGTATGCGGCCAACAAGGTTGGCGCTCCTGCTTCAAAGCAGACTATTGCTTGCTGGATCTGTAACACGATTCAGCAGGCGCATTCTTCGGCAGGATTGCCATTGCCTAAATCGGTTAAGGCCCATTCCACTAGGAAGGTGGGCTCTTCTTGGGCGGCTGACCGAGGGGTCTCGGCACTACAACTGTGCCGAGCTGCTACTTGGTCGGGGTCAAACACCTTTGCAAAGTTCTATAAGTTTGATACCCTGGCTGAGGAGGACCTCCTGTTTGCTCAATCGGTGCTGCAGAGTCATCCGCACTCTCCCGCCCGTTTGGGAGCTTTGGTATAATCCCCATGGTCCTTACGGAGTCCCCAGCATCCTCTAGGACGTTAGAGAAAATAAGATTTTACTTACCGGTAAATCTATTTCTCGTAGTCCGTAGAGGATGCTGGGCGCCCGTCCCAAGTGCGAACTTCTTCTGCAAGACTTGTATATAGTTATTGCTTACATAAGGGTTATGTTATAGTTGATCGGGTTTGAACCGAGGCTATGTTATTGTTCATACTGTTAACTGGGTAGTTTATCACAAGTTATACGGTGTGATTGGTGTGGCTGGTATAAATCTTGCCCTTAGATTTACAAAAATCCTTTCCTCGTACTGTTCATCTCCTCTGGGCACAGTTTCTCTAACTGAGGTCTGGAGGAGGGATATAGAGGGAGGAGCCAGTGCACACCCAGAATCCAAAGCTTTCTTAAAGTGCCCTATCTCCTGCGGGGCCCGTCTATTCCCCATGGTCCTAACGGAGTCCCCAGCATCCTCTACGGACTTTGAGAAATAGATTTACCGGTAAGTAAAATCTTATATATATATATATATATATATATATATATATATATATATATATACATATATTAATATATTATAGTGGTGGTGATGCTGTGGAACGATCTGGGATCACCGGCCTCTGTATTGCCTTCTCTACAGCAATATCACTGTAGACTCTCAGGGGCAAGTTCTTCTAGCATGGAGGATGGAGTTGAAGATGCATGGACTCTCCAAGAATGTACAGTATCAAGAGAAATACATGCTTAATGGTAAAACAATCTTTAAAACTCAAACAAATCACCCTATTATTTTATCTTTTTGCTAATACTATATAAATTGAAGATAAGGCCCGTAGTGTAGAATAAAGTAAGAAGACAATAGTATGTAGCGTCTAAGTTAGGTCTGGCCAACCCGTGGCTCTCCAGCTGTTGTGAAACTAAAAATTCCAGTATGGGTAGGCATGTTGATATGTATAGTTTTCCAACAGCTGGAGAGCCACGGGTTGGCCAAGCCTGCTCTAAGTAATAATTTGAGGAGGACAGTGCTTTACACGAACCTAATGTTCGCAGTAACCCATACTAGTGAGCTGACAAAAAGGGAATAAAGTTACTCTCCAGCAAAATGATAGCTGTAAGGAGAATATTGTGTTGAGGTCCAGTACCTATAAGTTACCTTAACCTGACAACATTACTTTATAATCAGTTTGGATAAATACTACAATTTACAAATATTCTGCCATCAATGTAACTATGGCCATTTCTACCAACGGGCGAGCCATGTAATCACACGGGACGCCACGGCCAGTGACTCTGCAGCAGTAATCTATGCGGTCTAGCCGAGAGCATAGAATACTAATGAAAATGTCCCACCCAAAATGGGTGCCGCCTTGGAGGAGACAGATGCTAAAGTTCCTACTATTTTGCTTTTCTAGTATTTGTATCGTATGCTGCAGTTGGCGGCACCCCCTGAAGTAACAAATATTTACTGAATACATAGGGGTACAATCTTCAATCTGAGTGTGTAGATATAACACCACTCTCATAAGTGATAATTTATTGTGCAAATACACAATCATCCTTTTGTACAAAACCAGCAAGGATCAGCAA
The DNA here is from genome assembly GCF_028390025.1 of Pseudophryne corroboree. Lineage (NCBI taxonomy): Eukaryota > Metazoa > Chordata > Amphibia > Anura > Myobatrachidae > Pseudophryne > Pseudophryne corroboree. The sequence goes on along the minus strand of NC_086444.1, from coordinate 526,563,865 downwards.
ATCGTAGCTTTTTAACGTGTTTAATTACCCTGATGGATCGCCAATCATCGATGCTCGGCGGATCACCTGTGTGCCGCTGGATTAAGATATTGGAGAAATGGGGCTGTGCCTTTAGTCTCAAATACTGAATTTGCTCATCAAGCTGAGGCATAGTGTTTCTGGGAATTGCCTCTACAATCTCCATGATCAATGTGAGAGCTACAACTACAACCCGGAGACTATGTGCAGCTAGAGAAGGATTGTGGGATTAATCAATCAAGGTCTGTGATGAGTCGTGAAGGCCACTCGTGGGATGCCTGTTTTAATCTTAATCCATTTAAAATTATGCAAATATTATGAAAGGCCACTAGATGGCCTCAGCAGTTTGCAAGTTTAAGATGAGTATAATTCCACTGTAATTCGGTGTACAGAAGAATAGAATTACCAAAAGGTAACAGGAATACTTTCAATGTAGAGTAATAGTAGGGGAGCCAGCTGAGAAGACCTCAAGGACAAACCCAGATCTATTTTGAATAGGCTTACCATACTATTCCTTTAAACTGGGACACCTATGTTTACACAGGTTCTGTGGTTGACTGACTTTACCTGATTTTAATCAGCCACAGAACCTGTGTAAATCATAGGTGTATCAGTTTAAATTAAACAACTTGTGGCAGTTAAAAGTTTGGCAACATCCCACAACTTGTGTAGGTAAGGAGTCCATGAGACAATGCCTCACAGCTAGCAGGCATGGTAACAAGAGTCTTTCTTGCAATTACCTTCCAGAAGGGTGTCCAGCGTGGTACTGGGAAAATAATTGCAGCACCTGGTCCCCATAAATGGAGACTCCAACAGAAAATGATACTAGATGAAGGTATCTTCAAGCCCTAGCAGCAGGTCAGAACAACTCGCCACAGAGAACTCAAGAGTTAGGTCGCAGCATGCCGCCGTGCAAGTTTCAGTCAGTGAGCCCGTATTACATTCTTTGCTGACAATACATGGTTTGGCACATAGGATGTCTCCGATGCTCTGGAAGTAAGTAGGGCCAGGCTGCTGAGAAATATGGTAGGGCATTCATACACACAATGTCAGCATGGATCCCAACAAAAAGGATTCCCACAAGTCACTCCAGAGGCAGTAGTTTATCCCATATCCAGAGATAGTGAAACCTTTGTTTTCTGATGGCTCAATGTACACAAACTTTGTTTAACACACAAAGTTATTAAAAAATATTGTATTAAATGACCTTCAGGCTATGTGTATAAGGTGTACATAAAACATAAATGAATTGTATGTACACAAACTTTATTTAATGCACAAAGTTATTAAAAATATTGGCTAAAATTACCTTCAGGCTGTGTGTATAAGGTGTATATGAAACATAAATTCATTCTGTGCTTAGACTTGGGTCCCATCACCATTATCTCATTATGGTATGCAGTTATTCCAAAATGTGGAAAAATCCTATATCCAAAATACTTCTGGTCCCAAGCATTTTGGATAAGGGATACTCAACCTGTATAGCCAAATAGCTAGCACAGAGCTATTATAAGATTTGGCTACTTTGAGTGACTTCCAAACAGAAATGCAGAAGCCGATATTTTTCTTGCACAACTTCAGAATGAGAGTGTGTAAATGTTCTAAAATGCAGAAAAAATCTATGTAAAATCCACTTTCTCTAACGTCCTAGAGGATGCTGGGGACTCCGTAAGGACCATGGGGATAGACGGGCTCCGCAGGAGACATGGGCACTTTAAGAAAGAATTTAGTTCCTGGTGTGCACTGGCTCCTCCCTCTATGCCCCTCCTCCAGACCTCAGTTTGATACTGTGCCCAGAGGAGCTGGGTGCTTTTCAGTGAGCTCTCCTGAGTTTACTGATAGAAAGTATTTTGTTAGGTTTTTTATTTTCAGGGAGCGCTGCTGGCAGCAGACTCCCTGCATCGAGGGACTGAGGGGAGAGAAGCAGCCCTACTCTCTGAAGCTAGGTCCTGCTTCTTAGGCTACTGGACACCATTAGCTCCAGAGGGATTGGTACGCAGGATCTCACCCTCGCCGTCCGTCCCAGAGCCGCGCCGCCGTCCCCCTCGCAGAGCCGGAAGATAGAAGCCGGGTGAGTATGAGAAGAAAAGAAGACTTCACAGGCGGCAGAAGACTTCATGATCTTCACTAGAGGTAACGCACAGCACTGCAGCTGTGCGCCATTGCTCCACACACCTCACATACTCCGGTCACTGTAAGGGTGCAGGGCGCAGGGGGGGGGGCGCCCTGGGCAGCATTTGGGACCTCATGTTGGCAAAAAGTACACATATATACAGCTGGGCACTGTATATATGTATGATCCCCCCGCCAAAATTACTGTTTAAGCGGGACAGAAGCCCGCCGCCGAGGGGGGCGGGGCTTCTCCCTCAGCACTCACCAGCGCCATTTTTTCTCCACAGCACCGCTGAGAGGAAGCTCCCCGGGCTCTCCCCTGCTGATACACGGTAGAAGAGGGTTGAAAAGAGAGAGGGGGGCACATAATTAGGCGCAAAAACTATACATACAGCAGCTACTGGGTTAATATTAAGTTGATGTGTTATTCCTGGGATATTATAGCGCTGGGAGGTGTGCTGGCATACTCTCTCTGTCTCTCCAAAGGGCCTTGTGGGGGAACTGTCTTCAGAAAGGACATTCCCTGTGTGTGTGTGGTGTGTCGACATGTCTGATGAGGAAGGCTATGTGGGAGAGGAGCGGGAGCAAATTAATGTGGTATCTCCGCTACGGCGCCGACACCTGATTGGATGGATATGTGGAAGGTTTTAAATGATAATGTTAATTCCTTGCATAAAAGATTTGACAAGGCTGATGCATTGGGACAGTCAGGGTCTCAACCCGTGCCTGACCCTATGTCGCAGGGACCGTCAGGGTCTCATAAGCGCCCACTATCCCAAATTGTTGACACAGATACCGACATGGATTCTGACTCCAGTGTCGATTACGATGATGCAAAGTTACAGCCAAAATTGGCTAAATCCCTTCGATATATGATTATAGCAATAAAGGATGTTTTGCACATCACAGAGGAAACCCCTGTCCCTGACACGAGGGTGTATATGTATAAGGGAAAGAAGCCTGAGGTAACTTTTCCCCCCTCACACGAACTGAATGAGTTATGTGAAAAAGCTTGGGAATCTCCAGATAAAAAACTGCAGATTTCCAAACGGATTCTTATGGCGTATCCTTTCCCGCCAACGGATAGGCTACGATGGGAATCCTCCCCTAGGGTGGACAAAGCTTTAACACGCTTATCCAAAAAGGTAGCCCTGCCGTCCCAGGATACGGCTACCCTCAAAGATGCTGCTGATCGCAAACAGGAGGTTACCCTGAAGTCCATTTATACACATTCGGGTACCTTACTAAGACCGGCAATTGCGTCGGCCTGGGTGTGTAGTGCTGTAGCGGCATGGACGGATACCTTATCTGAGGAATTGGATACCCTAGATAAGGATACTGTATTATTGACCCTGGGGCATATTAAAGACGCTGTCCTATATATGAGAGATGCTAAGAGACATTAGTCTACTGGGTTCTAGAATAAACGCTATGTCGATTTCTGCCAGAAGGGTCCTGTGGACTCGGCAATGGACAGGTGATGCCGACTCAAAAAGGCATATGGAGGTTTTACCTTACAGGGGTGAGGAATTGTTCGGGGAAGGTCTCTCGGACCTGGTCTCCACAGCTACAGCTGGAAAGTTAAATTTTTTGCCTTATGTTCCCTCACAGCCTAAGAGAGCACTGCATTATCAAATGCAGTCCTTTCGTTCACAAAGAAACAAGAAAGTCCGAGGTGCGTCCTTTCTTGCCAGAGGCAGGGGCAGAGGAAAGAAGCTGCACAACGCAGCTAGCTCCCAGGAACAGAAGTCCTTTCCAGCCTCTGCAAAATCCACCGCATGACGCTGGGGCTTCACTGGCGGAGTCGGGCCCAGTGGGGGCACGTCTTCGGAATTTCAGCCACATGTGGGTTCATTCCCAGGTGGATCCCTGGGCAATAGAAATTGCGTCTCAGGGTTACAAGCTGGAATTCGAAGAGATGCCTCCTCGCCGGTATTTCAAATTGGCCCTACCAGCTTCCCCCAAGAGAGGGAGATAGTGTTAAACGCAATACAAAAATTGTATCTTCAGCAGGTGGTGGTCAAGGTTCCCCTCCTTCAACAGGGAAGGGGTTATTATTCGACCATGTTGTAGTCCTGAAACCGGACGGTTCGGTCAGACCCATATTGAATTTAAAATCTCTGAACCTATACTTGAAAAGGTTCAAGTTCAAGATGGAATCGCTAAGAGCGGTCATCGCGAGCCTGGAAGGGGGGGATTTTATGGTTTCACTGGACATAAAGGATGCGTACCTTCATGTCCCCATTTATCCACCTCATCAGGCGTACCTAAGATTTGCGGTACAGGATTGTCATTACCAATTTCAGACGTTGCCGTTTGGTCTCTCAACGGCCCCGAGGATTTTCACCAAGGTAATGGCGGAAATGATGGTGCTCCTGTGGAAGCAAGGTGTCACAATTATCCCGTACTTGGACAATCTCCTCATAAAAGCGAGATCAAGAGAGCAGTTGCTGAACAGCGTATCTCTTTCACTGAAAGTGTTACAGCAACACGGCTGGATTCTCAATATTCCAAAGTCGCAGTTGGTTCCTACGACTTGTCTGCCCTTCTTGGGCATGATTCTGGACACGGACCAGAAGAGGGTTTATCTCCCGATAGAGAAGGCCCAGGAACTCATGACTCTGGTCAAGAACCTATTGAAACCAAAACAGGTGTCAGTGCATCATTGCACTCGAGTCCTGGAAAAGATGGTGGCGTCATACGAGGCCATTCCCTTCGGCAGGTTCCATGCGAGGACTTTCCAATGGGACCTACTGGACAAGTGGTCCGGGTCACATCTACAGATGCATCGGTTGATCACCCTGTCCCCCAGGGCCAGGGTGTCACTCCTGTGGTGGATGCAGAGTCCTCACCTTCTCGAGGGCCGCAGATTCGGCATTCAGGATTGGATCCTGGTGACCACGGACGCAAGCCTCCGAGGTTGGGGAGCAGTCACACAGGGAAGAAATTTCCAGGGTCTTTGGTCAAGTCAAGAGACTTGTCTTCACATCAACATCCTGGAGCTAAGGGCCATATACAACGCCCTACGTCAAGCGGAGACCTTACTTCGCGACCAACCAGTTCTGATCCAGTCAGACAACATCACCGCAGTGGCTCATGTAAACCGCCAAGGCGGCACAAGGAGCAGAGTGGCAATGGCGGAAGCCACCAGAATTCTTCGCTGGGCGGAGAATCATGTAAGCGCACTGTCAGCAGTGTTCATTCCGGGAGTGGACAACTGGGAAGCAGACTTCCTCAGCAGACACGACCTACACCCGGGGGAGTGGGGACTTCATCACGAAGTCTTCGCACAGATTGCAAGTCGGTGGGAACTGCCACAGGTGGACATGATGGCATCCCGCCTCAACAAAAAGCTACAGAGGTACTGCGCCAGGTCAAGAGACCCTCAGGCAGTAGCTGTAGACGCCCTGGTGACACCGTGGGTGTTCCAGTCAGTCTACGTGTTTCTGTTATGCACACCAGTGCCTGCAGGAAAGTACTGGTGTCAGGACTGTTATGCACTCCAGTGCCTGCAGGAATGTACTGGTGTTTGAACTGTTATGCAAAACAAATGGACTTACAGACAGACTGGGGAATATGACATAACGTACACAGAAGGTGATAGGTTAACAAAATACACACAAAGTGAACAGAGAAGCCCAGAGGCTAAGGAACTGGGTATCTCCCTTGTATTAGAACTGCTAAGATGGGAAAAGCAAGATGTTGTGTTTTAATACGTAGAGAACCCGAAATGCTGTTGCTAAGGGCAACAGCAAAACCCTAAAGGGTTACCAACGGGTGTGGCAGTAAACTCCTTGGTCAGAGATGGAATGATAGACACAAGGAGAGTCTCCACAATCCTAATTCTCACTTGCAGTGCACAGGTTCAGCTTACTGCCACTAAACTGACCCCTGACACCTAGCACAGTGAGACAGGATTAGACAGGCAAGTCTTAGAATACAGCCGCAAACTTGCTAAGTTCACAGAGTAGTAACAGAACCCCAGCAAGCTAAACGACTGACTCCAGTCTTACTGCTAGGTCTGGATTGGCAGAGTGTAATACCAAATCCCCAGGCCTATTTGCAGTAAGCAACAAACAAATACAAAGCTACACAGTACTGGCTAACTTTCAGAAACTGACTAACCAACAAAGATTCAGCAGCATCTGCTTACCCTGAGAAGAGGCCTTATAAAGCAGGTGCTGTCCACGCCCCACTCAGACCTCACAGACTGTGAGCACAAAAACCAGCACCGGATCCCCTGCCATGCACAGAGCCTATAACCACTGCACAGCAAAAGACCCGAACCGGAGTATCAGCTGCGCTCAGGTCACTCCGCTAGCACTTGTCTCCCGGTTGCCATGACGACGTGGCAGCACAGGGCAGGAGACCCTAACAGTACCCCCCCTCTGACGAGGGGTCAAAGAACCCCTACCACCGGGTTTATCGGGGAACTGCGAGAAGAAAGAGCGTATCAGTCTGGGGGCATGAAGATCACAACTGCGCACCCACGACCGCTCCTCCGGGCCATACCCCTTCCAGTGCACCAAAAATGACAGCCGACCCCGAACCACCTTGGAGTCAAGAATCCTTTCAACAACAAACTCCCTCTGGCCACGTATCAGAAGAGGGGAAGGTCTTCCACTGGAAGAAGGATTACTAATCGCCCGTTTTAAAAGGGAACAATGAAAGGTTTTATTGATACCCAAAGAACGGGGCAGATCTAACTGAAATGCCACCGGATTGATAACCCTGGTGATCTTATAAGGGCCGATGAACCGGGGGCCTAACTTATGAGATGGCTGTCTCAACTTCAAATTCTTGGTAGACAACCAGACGAAGTCTCCTAATTTGAAGCTGCAGGGTCTTTTCCGCTTATCAAAAACCTTTTTGGTCACTAATGACACAGACACAAGGGCTTTCTTCACTTTCCGCCAAATACCTCTAAGGACCGAAACCACAGAGGAACCACCAGGCGTGGAGTCCAGGAGGTCAAAAGAATTGGCCTTAGGATGATGCCCATACACACAAAGGAATGGAGAGATCCCTGTAGCAGAGTGAGCCGCGTTGTTATAGGCAAACTCCGCCATGGACAGATGAGCAACCCAGTCAGTCTGACACTTGGAGACATAACACCTGAGGAACTGCTCCAAGGACTGGTTCACCCTTTCAGTCTGCCCATTAGACTGCGGATGGTAGCCCGACGACAAGCTGACAGAAATCTGGAGATCGGAACAAAATGCCCTCCAGAATTTGGCCACAAACTGGGATCCGCGGTCAGAGACCACATCAAGTGGCAACCCGTGGAGACGCACAACATGCAGCATAAATAATTCAGACAGGTGTCTGGCCGATGGCAGCCCAACCAGTGGAACGAAGTGCGCCATCTTCGAAAACCTGTCAACGACAACCCAGATGGCTGTCATCCCCGAGGATTTGGGCAAGTCCACCACAAAATCCATTGAAATGTGGGTCCATGGCTTAGATGGGTTAGAGAGTGGATGTAATGGGCCAACCGGAACCCCTCTAGGAGTCTTATTTCGGGCACAGATGTCACATGCCCGAACCCACTGATCCACATCCTTAGCCACCGAGGGCCACCACACCGCCCTAGATAGCAACTCCCGAGTTCTGGCAATACCCGGGTGACCTGCAGACTTCTTGGCATGGAATTCCAGGAACACTCGCTGTCTTAACCTAGGAGGCACAAACAAAAGACCTACCGGAAGGTCTGGAGGAGCCTGCTCCTGTGCTCTAAGGACTAATGATAAGAGGTCCTGGGTAATGCCCACTTTAATACATGATGGGGAAACAATGGGCAACGGCTCCTCGGTGGTCTCCTGGATTGGAGCAAAACTCCGCGAGAGCGCATCAGCCTTGATGTTTTTTGACCCAGGGCGATATGTTATCAAAAAATTAAAGCGAGCAAAAAACAAAGCCCATCGTGCCTGCCTGGCATTGAGACGCTTCGCTGACTCTAAATATGCCAGATTCTTATGGTCAGTGAGAATTGAGACCACAAACTTAGCCCCCTCAAGCCAGTGTCTCCACTCCTCGAGTGCATCCTTAATAGCCAACAATTCCCGGTTACCCACGTCATAATTCATCTCGGCAGGCGAAAATTTACGGGAAAAGTAAGCACAGGGATGAAGGCGATTATCAGACACTCCCATCTGAGAAAGCACTGCCCCAATACCCATCTCAGAGGCATCCACCTCCACCACAAAAGGACGCTCTGGATCTGGGTGTCGCAGCACCTTGGCCGAAACAAATGCCCTTTTGAGACGGGCAAAAGCCGCTTTAGCCTCACAAGACCAGTGAGCAACATCCGCCCCTTTCTTAGTGAGTGCCACCAAGGGCGCCACTATAGACGAAAATCCAGCGATAAATCGTCTATAAAAATTCGCAAAGCCCAGGAAACGCTGAAGCGCCTTCAAACTAGTGGGCTGCACCCAATCCAGGACTGCCTGTACCTTGGAACCCTCCATTTGGAAACCTTCTGGGGAGATAATATATCCTAGAAATGCGATTTGCTGAAATTCAAATTCGCACTTCTCCAGCTTCGCCCCAAGCCGGTGGTCTCTGAGTTTCTGGAGGACTAAGCGTACATGCTTCCGATGTTCCTCCAGGGAATGGGAGAAGATTAGGATGTCATCTAAGTATACAACTAAGAATCTATCCAAATATTCCCTGAGCACATCATTCATGAAATCCTGGAAGACTGCCGGGGCATTACAGAGCCCAAAAGGCATCATCAAATATTCATAATGCCCTGAGTGGGTATTAAAGGCAGTCTTCCATTCATCCCCCTCTCTTATTCGGATTAGATTGTACGCACCGCGTAGGTCAATCTTAGAAAAAATGGTGGCAGTACGAAGCTGGTCAAACAAGACCGAAATGAGAGGCAGTGGGTATGAGTTTTTAATCGTGATACGGTTCAATTCCCTGAAGTCGATGCAGGGTCGCAACGAACCGTCCTTTTTACCCACGAAGAAGAACCCCGACCCAACTGGAGACTGTGAAGGTCTGATAAATCCCTTAGCCAAGTTCTCCTGAATGTACTCTGCCATAGCCTGAGTCTCAGGACGTGACAGGGAGTACAACCTGCTCTTGGGAAGCTTAGCATTTGGCAACAAATCAATGGCACAGTCATAGGGGCGATGGGGAGGTAGTACCTCTGCAACTTTTTTGGAGAACACGTCCGCAAAATCTGCATAACACCCTGGCAATCCTGGCAAACTTAGCTGCGAGAGCCTGACTGGAAGGCTCAAGCAACTCCTGAAACAATCAGTACCCCAACTAAGAATCTCCCCAGAGACCCAGTCAAATTGAGGATTGTGGGCCCTTAACCAGGGTAACCCCAACACCAATGGGGCAAAAGTACAGACAGTCACATAAAAGGACAATTTTTCAGAGTGTGTGGCTCCAATAAACAAAGAAATCTGGCTAGTGCAAGAAGTAATTTTACCTTGGGATAATGGTTCCCCGTTTAACCCACAAATCTCAATTTCCGATGCCAAGGGTACTAAGGGAACAGAGTGTTTCAGGGCGAATTGGCGGTCCATAAAAACCCCGTCGGCCCCACTGTCCACAAAGGCCTCAGTCTTGACAGTTTGACCGAGGATCTTCAAGGTCACCGGAATGATAAAAGTCTTCTTGGGAAATTCTGACTTCTGGCCTGACAGGATATTTCCCATCACCCTCAGGCCCTGAAGTTTTCCGGCTTTTCTGGGCATGATACTACCACATGACCTTTATTCCCACAGTACAAACACAACCCCTGCTGTCTCCTCCGCGTCTTCTCACGCGAGGAGAGGCGGGTAGCCCCAATCTGCATAGGCTCCTCTGAAAATTCCTCAGAGTCTGAGGTTCCCTTGGGAAGGAAGGAAATCTCAGTCTCCCTTTCAAGCCTACGCTCTCTCAGCCGTCTATCCACCCGGATGGATAACTGCATGAGCTGATCCAAGCTATCAGGCAAGGGATATTGTACCAGTTGGTCCTTTATCTGGTTAGAAAGACCTCTTCGGTACTGGTGTCTCAGGGCTGGGTCATTCCACTGGGTATCATGGGCCAACCTCCGAAACTCCGTACAGTAAACCTCAACTGGCCTTCGCCCTTGCTTAAGGATCGAAATCTGAGCCTCGGCTGAGGCCGTCTTGTCAGGGTCATCATACAACATGCCCAGTGCCGTAAAAAAAGCATCAACACTTTTAAGCGACGGACAGTCAGGCTGCAACCCATATGCCCAGATCTGTGGGTCTCCTTGTAGCAAGGAAATCACTATGCCCACCCGCTGAATCTCCGACCCAGAAGACTGAGGCCTAAGCCGGAAGTATAGCTTGCAGCTCTCCTTGAAACAAAAGAACTGCGAGCGATCTCCAGAAAAACGATCCGGGAGATTTACTTTCGGCTCCTTAACCCCTGCAGGTGCTGCTGCTGCGGGAGCTCCGCCAGCAGCCTGGGAGGTGTGCATTTTAATGGACAAATCATTAAATTGTCGAGTCAGGACCTGCACCTGATCGACCACCTGTTGCAACGTATTTTGAGGGGTATGCTCCATATTCCCACAAAATTTCAACAGGAGTATTAGGCTGCTGAATATGTTATGCACACCAGTGCCTGCAGGAAAGTACTGGTGTCAGGACTGTTATGCACTCCAGTGCCTGCAGGAATGTACTGGTGTTTGAACTGTTATGCAAAACAAATGGACTTACAGACAGACTGGGGAATATGACATAACGTACACAGAAGGTGATAGGTTAACAAAATACACACAAAGTGAACAGAGAAGCCCAGAGGCTAAGGAACTGGGTATCTCCCTTGTATTAGAACTGCTAAGATGGGAAAAGCAAGATGTTGTGTTTTAATACGTAGAGAACCCGAAATGCTGTTGCTAAGGGCAACAGCAAAACCCTAAAGGGTTACCAACGGGTGTGGCAGTAAACTCCTTGGTCAGAGATGGAATGATAGACACAAGGAGAGTCTCCACAATCCTAATTCTCACTTGCAGTGCACAGGTTCAGCTTACTGCCACTAAACTGACCCCTGACACCTAGCACAGTGAGACAGGATTAGACAGGCAAGTCTTAGAATACAGCCGCAAACTTGCTAAGTTCACAGAGTAGTAACAGAACCCCAGCAAGCTAAACGACTGACTCCAGTCTTACTGCTAGGTCTGGATTGGCAGAGTGTAATACCAAATCCCCAGGCCTATTTGCAGTAAGCAACAAACAAATACAAAGCTACACAGTACTGGCTAACTTTCAGAAACTGACTAACCAACAAAGATTCAGCAGCATCTGCTTACCCTGAGAAGAGGCCTTATAAAGCAGGTGCTGTCCACGCCCCACTCAGACCTCACAGACTGTGAGCACAAAAACCAGCACCGGATCCCCTGCCATGCACAGAGCCTATAACCACTGCACAGCAAAAGACCCGAACCGGAGTATCAGCTGCGCTCAGGTCACTCCGCTAGCACTTGTCTCCCGGTTGCCATGACGACGTGGCAGCACAGGGCAGGAGACCCTAACAGTTTCCTCTTCTTCCTCTCATACCCAAGTTGTTGAGGATTATAAGAAAAAGAGGCGTGAGACCAATCCTCATTGTTCCAGATTGGCCACGAAGGACCTGGTACCCAGATCTGCAAGAAATGCTCACAGAAGATCCGTGGCCTCTTCCTCTGAGACAGGACCTGTGGCAACAGGGGCCCTGCCTGTTCCAAGACTTACCGCGGCTGCGTTTGACGGCATGGCGGTTGAACGCCGGATCCTAGCAGAGAAAGGCATTCCGGAGGAGGTCATTCCTACGCTGATAAAGGCTAGGAAGGACGTGACATCTAAACATTATCACCGTATATGGCGAAAATATGTTTCTTGGTGTGAGGCCAGGAAGGCTCCTACTGAAGACTCTGTGGGGCTGGTCTCTTCCAAGTGCTGCTGGGATTTCTAAGTGAGAGTTGGAAACAGTAAAAAGGTGAGTTAGAATACAGAAAAAGTTGAGTTTTATAATACAGAATCAGGAACACACATTTACAGTACCATTAAACTTCTGGTGAGGCTGCAAGGGGCTGACCTTGTGATTGAGTGAGAGGGTCTCTTACTTGGAGTAGCAGAGGGGCTGTGATTGTGCGGGTGTGAGGGGCTTTTTTTTTTTTCTTAGCAGGAGCTGGAAGCCGAGTGAAAAGGAGGAGCAGTGAGCTGGAACAACTGCAACTGCTAAGTGGAGTATAGGTGCCGCAGGAGAGAGTACTACGGCTGCATAAAAGTGAAGGACCAAGAACCGCACAAAGATAGATAAGTATAAGCCAGCTTAATTATTGTATAAGTGATATTGCTTGTCTTCTATTTTTTATTTTTTGCTGCTTTTTCTTTGAGTGTAACGGGGAGTTAGACCTTGCAAACAATATGGGAGGGGCTGTGATTGAGGACCTCACTCAGTGCATGAAAAAAGAGGGGGAGGCACGACATCTCCGAACTATCAAACCCGAACAAATTTGCCCGATTGGACGAGGAATCGGAGGATGATAGTGAAGAAATGACGGTGCCGGAGGAGACTGCTCCCTCTAGCATCCAGAGGTGCGGTCCCTCTGGCGCAGTTGGGATAAAAGATAGAGAGGTACCTAGTCAAATGGTGGTGGTAGGGGATTCTATCATCAGGAAGGCAGATAGGGCAATCTGCTACCGGGACCGTGATCGCCGTACAGTCTGTTGTCTCCCGGGTGCTCGGGTACGGCACATCGCGGACCGGGTAGATAGATTGTTGGGAGGGGCTGGCAAAGACCCGGCGGTCTTGGTGCACGTTGGCACCAATGACAAAGTTAGCGGAAGGTGGGATGTCCTTAAGAAAGACTATAGGGACTTAGGAAAGAAACTGAAGGCAAGGACATCTAAGGTAATATTCTCGGAATTATTACCCGTGCCACGCGCTAGTCCAGGGAGGCAGAGGGAGATTAGGGAGGTAAATGTGTGGCTTAGGGATTGGTGCAGGAAAGAGGGGTTTGTGTTCCTGGAACACTGGGCGGACTTCTCAGTCAGGCGCCATCTCTTTTGTCGTGACGGATTGCACCTGACTGAGGAGGGGGCAGCGGTGCTGGGGGGAAGGGTGGTTAGAAGGTTGGAGGAGATTTTAAACTAGGAGCCTGGGGGGAGGGTTTAGCTAGAAACTACGGGTCATGCAGTGAGAATAGTGGGGATGGCGGTAGTAAACGAAATGGGGGAGAAGTTGGGGGGAGGGTAAGAGCAGGCAGAAAGGTTACTAACATGGGTACTAAAAGGGATTTTACCAAAGCACTAACCAATGACGATTACAGGTCATCCTTGCCACATAAGGTGAAAGATGTCCCTAACGCAAGGGAAAATACTTATCTTAGTTGTATGTATGTAAACGCCAGAAGCATTACTGGTAAAAAGGGTGAACTAGAAATACTTGCAGCAAGCAAACAGTATGATATTATAGGCATTACTGAAACTTGGTGGGATGAATCTCATGATTGGACAGTCAATCTAGAGGGCTATACACTGTTTAGGAGAGACAGACTAAATAAAAAGGGTGGAGGGGTGTGTCTGTACGTAAAGTTTTTAAAACCTAATATATGGGAAGATATTCAGGAGGGGACTGTAGACACTGTTGAGACATTATGGGTAGAAATTGCATGTGGGGAAAAAGGAACAAAAAAGTTAGTATTGGGTGTATGCTATAGGCCGCCTGGTATCAACGCATCTGATGATGAATTGTTACTAAAGCAAATTGAAAAAGCAGCAGGAGTAGGAGACATAGTAGTGATGGGAGATTTTAACTATCCAGAGATAAACTGGAAAAACGATTCATGTGATACTGCTAGGGGCAGTATGTTTTTAAACACACTAAATGATAACTACCTAGTCCAACTAATTGAGGAACCAACTAGGTACAATGCAATCTTAGACCTGGTATTAACAAACAATCAGGATTTGGTATCGGGTATTATAGTAGGGGAACCCATAGGAAACAGCGACCACAATATGGTCACATTCAATATCAGTTTCTACAAACAGCCCTATACTGGCTCAACTAGGACTTTAAACTTTAGCAAAGCAAATTTTGAAAAGATGAGGGTATTTTTCAGGGATATTGAATGGGAAGGTTTGTTTTTAGGAAAAAATACTACGGAGAAATGGGAGGTACTAAAATTCCTGCTAGCTAAAAATACACTCAAATATATTCCTATGAGTAGCAAAAAAGGGATTAAAAATCATAAACCGATGTGGCTTAACAAAAAGATTAAGGAATTTATGGGCAAGAAAAGGCGAGCATTTAAAAAATACAAATCTGACGGGGAAGCAGAGTCATTTCAGCACTATAAGGAATGTAACAAAAATTGCAAAAAGGAAATAAGAGCGGCTAAAGTAGAAACTGAAAAACTAGTAGCAAAGGAAAGCAAAGCGAATCCCAAAAAATTCTTTAAATACATTAATAGCAAGAGATCAAAAAAGGAGAGTATAGGCCCTTTGAAAGACAAGTTGGGAGTCTTAAGCAAAAATGATAATGACATAGCGGACACACTAAATGAGTTTTTTTCAACAGTATTCACTAGAGAGGACCCAATTCAGGGACTGACACACAATCTCAATAATGACAATATCACACTGATAGGTACTTATTTAAGCAAGGAAGTAGTCTGTGACCGAGTAAAACATTTAAAGATTAATAAATCACCAGGGCCCGATGGTATTCATCCAAGGGTTCTAATGGAGCTTCACTCTGAATTGGCAAAACCGCTATCTTTGATCTTTGAGGATTCAGTTATATCAGGTATGGTTCCCAAAGACTGGCGTATAGCGGAAGTAGTGCCTATATTCAAAAAGGGAAGTAAAGCTGAACCAGGTAATTATAGACCAGTTAGTCTTACATCTATAGTGGGGAAAGTATTGGAAGGTATTCTAAGAGATAGTATTCAGAAGTTCCTTGAAACCAATAAGGTCATTAAAAGGAATCAACATGGGTTTATGAAGGACAGATCCTGTCAAACCAACTTACTTGGCTTTTATGAAACAGTAAGCGCAAACCTAGATCAGGGTAAAGACGTGGATGTAATCTTTTTAGACTTTGCCAAAGCGTTCGATACTGTACCACACATGAGACTTATATACAAGCTACAAGAATCAGGGCTAGGAAGCACAATATGCACTTGGGTCAAAAACTGGTTAGATAATAGGAAGCAGCGCGTTGTGGTTAATGGATCTTTTTCAACTTGGACTGAAGTGCTAAGTGGTGTGCCGCAAGGCTCAGTATTATGACCGCTATTGTTCAATATTTTCATTAACGACCTAACAGAAGGTCTAGAGAGCATGGTGTCAATTTTTGCAGATGATACCAAATTGTGTAAGGCTATAAATACAGAGGAGGATGCCGAGTCTCTTCAGAACGACTTAGTTAAATTAGAAGCATGGGCAGCCAAATGGAGAATGCACTTCAACACAGACAAGTGTAAGGTAATGCACTGTGGTAACAAGAACAAAAATTACACCTACCTACTAAATGGGGTAAAATTAGGGGATTCTGTACTGGAAAAGGACTTAGGTGTCCTCATAGATAGCAAGCTAAGCAGTAGTACCCAAAGTAGGACTGCAGCAAAGAAGGCTAATAAGATATTAGCATGCATAAAACGGGGTATTGATGCTAGGGACGAGAGTATTATACTCCCGTTATATAAATCACTAGTGAGGCCACACCTCGAATACTGTGTACAGTTCTGGGCACCGTACTACAAAAAGGATATCCTGGAGCTTGAAAAGGTACAGAGGAGGGCGACCAAACTAATTAAGGGCATGGAGACGATGGAATACAAGGAAAGGCTTGAAAGACTAGGCATGTTTACATTGGAAAAGCGGAGACTAAGAGGGGATATGATCAACATCTACAAATATATAAGGGGACAATACACAGAGCTTGCGCGGGACCTGTTTTTGGTTAGATCAACACAGAGGACTCGTGGACACTCGCTCAGGTTAGAGGAGAGGAGATTCCGCACAATACGGCGTAAAGGCTTTTTCACGGTAAGGACAATACGTGTTTGGAATTCCCTGCCCGAGGGAGTTGTAATGGCGGAATCTGTCAACACCTTTAAAAATGGGTTAGATAAATTCCTATTGGATAAGGATATCCAGGGGTATGGTGCATAGTCATGCATTATAGTTACTATTAATAGGGATAAAATGCAATGGCTGACAGCAGCATCAGTCAGAAATTTTAGTCAAATCATCATGCATAGGACACCACAAATAGGTTGAACTCGATGGACAATTGTCTTTTTTCAACCTCAGATACTATGTTACTATGTAAGAATTCCAGCTGGGCCGTTTCCTTCACTTCCTACAGTCAGGAGTGAATTTGGGCCTAAAATTAGGCTCCATTAGGGTCCAGATTTCGGCCCTATCCATTTTCTTTCAAAAAGAGTTGGCTTCTCTACTGGAGGTTCAGACTTTTGTAAAGGGAGTGCTACATATTCAGCCTCCTTTTGTGCCTCCGGTGGCACCTTGGGATCTTAACGTGGTGTTAAGTTTCCTAAAGTCACACTGGTTTGAACCACTTAAAATGGTGGAGTTGAAATATCTCACGTGGAAGGTGGTCATGTTATTAGCCTTGGCTTCGGCTAGGCGAGTGTCTGAATTAGCGGCTTTGTCACATAAAAGCCCCTATTTGGTCTTCCATATGGATAGAGCAGAATTGCGGACCCGTTCGCAATTTCTGCCAAAAGTGGTATCATCTTTTCATATGAACCAACCTATTGTGGTGCCTGTGGCTACTCGTGACTTGGAGAATTCCGAGTCCCTGGATGTGGTCAGGGCTTTGAAAATTTACGTGGCCAGAATGGCTAGAGTCAGGAAAACTGAAGCGCTGTTTGTCCTGTATGCATCCAACAAGTTTGGTGCCCCTGCTTCAAAGCAAACTATTGCTCGCTGGATTTGTAACACGATTCAGCAAGCGCATTCTACGGCTGGATTGCCGTTACCAAAATCGGTCAAGGCCCATTCCACTAGGAAGGTGGGCTCTTCTTGGGCGGGTGCCCGAGGGGTCTCGGCACTACAGCTGTGTCGAGCTGCTACTTGGTCGGGTTCAAACACTTTTGCAAAATTCTATAAGTTTGATACCCTGGCTGAGGATGACCTCATGTTTGCTCAATCGGTGCTGCAGAGTCATCCGCACTCTCCCGCCCGTTTGGGAGCTTTGGTATAATCCCCATGGTCCTTACGGAGTCCCCAGCATCCTCTAGGACGTTAGAGAAAATAAGATTTTACTTACCGGTAAATCTATTTCTCGTAGTCCGTAGAGGATGCTGGGCACCCGTCCCAAGTGCGGACTTCTTCTGCAATACTTGTATATAGTTATTGCTTCAATAAGGGTTACGTTATAGTTGCATCGGTCTTGAACTGATGATATGTTGTTTTCATACTTTTAACTGGGTAGTTATCACAAGTTATACGGTGTGATTGGTGTGGCTGGTATGAATCTTGCCCTTGGATTAACAAAATCCTTTCCTCGTACTGTCCATCTCCTCTGGGCACAGTTTCTCTAACTGAGGTCTGGAGGAGGGGCATAGAGGGAGGAGCCAGTGCACACCAGGAACTAAATTCTTTCTTAAAGTGCCCATGTCTCCTGCGGAGCCCGTCTATCCCCATGGTCCTTACGGAGTCCCCAGCATCCTCTACGGACTACGAGAAATAGATTTACCGGTAAGTAAAATCTTATTTTTTCTGGATATAACAGTGTCATAAACCGCAGCTAGAACAATGGTTGTCTCCACATCTGAGAAAGTTCTGGGGTAGCCACAGGATACAGCAAATACCCAGGGACTAGAGTAGTTTCAATATCGACCCACTTTTTAAGTCCTGGTTTAGAGTATCATCAAACAGGGTGGCTTCGTAGAGTCATACAAAATAATTTTGAATGATCAGAAGGTTCACTGATTCAGGTTCACATTCCACTGATTTTGCTAAAACGGTCCTGCCAAGTCTGGGTTTGCACCCAGCATATATGAATGTACTGAATAAGGTCTTAAGCACCACCAGGGTGAGAAGTGCCATTTTATTGAGATTACTATGTAATGAATCATAGGACCCCTTTGAAAAATGTTAAATAATATCCAGACAGACCCAGAGATTATATGGGATGTGAAAGTCTAGCTTTTAATTTAATAATATTAATGTTATACCCAGAAAAGATCACATAGGTCTTAAATTAAGTTAAAACATTGAATGGGGATAGTAGGATTAGTGTCACAAACCTGGGACGGGAGAGTTGGGTATTCGGGGATTCTTCCGATGGTCGGGAAGAGGAACCGTAGCTGGGTTGAAATAAAGTCGGACGGATGTAGGTCTTCCTCATGCAACACTGAATGAAGAAGTGAGAGATGATTTGTGAATGATGCTGATGAACACTGAAGAAATGAGTGATGACTTGAGAGCGATGCTGAAGAACACTGAATGAAGAAATGAGTGATGACTTGTGAACGATGCTGAAGAACACTGAATGAAGAAATGAGAGATGACTTGTGAATGATGCTGATGAACACTGTGTGAAGAAATGACTGATGACTTGAGAGCAATGCTGAAGAACACTGAAGAAATGAGTGATGACTTGTGTACAATGCTGAAGAACCCTGAATGAAGAAATGAGAGAGAACTTGTGAATGATGCTGATGAACACTATGAAGAAATGAGTCATGACTTGAGAGCAATGCTGAAGAATACTGACTGAAGAAGTGAGTGATGACTTGTGAACGATGCTAAAGAACACTGAATGAAGACGTGAGTGATAACTTGGGAACGATGCTGAAGAACACTGAATGAAGACGTGAGTGATAATGTCATGAATCTGCATTCTCCATTGCATCACTACTGTGGAACTACAGGTTCCAGCAGTTCATTTCTGTTCCAGTTCTAGTTTTCAGTCTACTGCAGCCTGGAGTACACAGTGCTTCAGCTAACTCACAGCTGATCTGAACACCTAATCCAGCGGGGTGTGCTTTCACAGAGGTGCAACATCCAATCATCACAGACCAAGGGGTATAAACTCCAGTTCCTGGCTCAGTCTCATCGCCTTGGACAACACGTCACATTCTGTGAACAGGCGTCTCCTGTTTGCAGTCCTCTGTCTGCAGAGATACCCCTGTGTATTGGACCTGTGGAACTACAGGTCCCAGCAGTTCCAGTTCCGTTCCAGTTCCAGGTTCCAGCCTTGGACAACACGTCACATTCTGTGAACAGGCGTCTCCTGTTTGCAGTCCTCTGTCTGCAGAGATACCCCTGTGTATTGGACCTGTGGAACTACAGGTTCCAGCAGTTCCAGTTCCGTTCCAGTTTCCATTTCCAGGTTCCAGTCTTCAATTCTTTGTTTCCAGCAATCTCCTATTTCTGGCATCTCCAAGTTGTTTCCCTGTTCCAGTGTTCCTGTGGAACTACAAGTAGCAGCAACCACTCCAGCTCTCCTGCGAGTCACATTCAGTGTGCAAGTTCCTGTGTTCCAGTCTCCAGTCTTAATTGTTCCAGTTTGCTACAAACTCCAGCCACAGTCTGCTACACCAATCTGCAGTAGAGACTTTCCTCAGGTGTGTTCTCAGCCTCTTCACCTAATTACCAGCATTCCACACTGTGCATTGCCTTTAGCACTTAACATCTTGCTGTGTTAGGTCTGTCTCCTGCTAGGGCCTTGCTTGGCTTAAAGACGTATGCTTCTACAGAGACTGTGTGCTTTGATGGCTATTCGTTATATACCAGAGTTTTGTTTGCTGCATCTGATTTCATTATTGCCTTATCATTTATATCAAGTTTCAAGTTCATCTTCATTGCTTATTTGTTACCAGTGACTTTTGAAATATTCATTTATCGGATTAAGTTATTATTCATTGTTCCTGTCAGCGGTTATCCCTGTGTGATAATAAATATCAAGCGCACATGCGCGGAACTTTTTGTCCGTTTCCCAGTTCCCTCTATTACTCCTACACTGACCCACTAGTGCCCCTCCGGGGACATACTAAATCAGAATCCTGACAGATAACTTTTGAACGATGCTAAAGAACACAAAGCACTGGAACTCAATGGGAGCTGAGATGTACACTGTAATGCTGGAAGTACTGGAACTCTGTGAGAGCTGAGAAGCACACTGTAACGCTGGAAGTACTGCAACTCGGAGCAGAGCAACACACTCCACGAGCAGCAGCATGAGCCTGGGTGCAGCTTGATAGCGACGATACTCATGCGTCGGAGCTTTGCCCAGCGCCTCCTATGGAACTGCCTGCCCTGCCTCTGATTGGTGGAGGGAGCTCCGGGTCGTGCCATTGGCTCATACCACCCATGTGGACACTGGGCACAATGGCGGCGCCCATGGTCCGGAGAGACGCCAGCCGCACGTTGGGTGCCAGAGCCCAACAGAGGAGACCGCCACGGAGACCCAACGCATGGCGGAGAGGTAAGTGCAGCGGCCACTGCTCTCGCACGGTGATAGTACCTCCTCCTCTAGGAGTGGCCCCTGGACACTCTCCTGGCTTCGTTGGATGCTTGGAATGAAAGATCCGAACGAGACGTGGAGCAGAAACATCGGTAGCCTTTACCCAACTTTTCTCCTCTGGTCTCTCCTCTGGTCCATAACCTTTCCATTCCACCAGGTAGATTCTTACGATAATAACAAGAATCGAGAATAGACTATCTCAAATTCAGTTCCTGCTTCGGTCTCCATCGGAGTTGGTCTAGGTGAATCCGTATGGAAACGATTTAAGATGAGAGCACAGAGGAGAGAAACATGGAAAGAGTTTGGTATTCGATAGTGAGATGGCAAAGCCAGCTTGCGGACAATGGGATTCAGGACTTGCAGGACTGGGCAAGGACCAATGAATCTCGGAGCAAATTTCATAGTAGGCACCTTTAGACGTAGGTTGCGAGTGGAGAGCCATACCCTGCTGCCAACCTTTTATTAAAGGAGCTGCCTGCCATTTTTTATCCGCAAAGAGTTTATATCTGATGGAGATTCTCTTAAGGTTAGCATGAACCTTATTACAGATGTGACTGAACTGCTGTAGAGCAAGGTTACAGCAGGAACATCCTCCGAAGGAAAAAGTGGTAATTCTGGAACACGCGGATGAAATCCATAATTGATGTAGAATGGGGTCTCGCCAGTGGAAGTATAGTACAGATGATTATGGGCGAATTCTGCCCAGGGCAATAACTCCACCCAGTCTTCCTGTGAGGGAGAACGATAAATGCGAAGGAAAGTCTCTAGGTCCTGGTTAACTCTTTCGGTTTGACCGTTGGTCTGTGGGTGATAGGCAGAAGAAAACTTGAGTTTAATTTGTAGTGCAGAACAGAGAGCTCTCCAGAATCTTGCGGTGAACTGGACCCCTCGGTCGAGCTCTCCAGAATCTTGCGGTGAACTGGACCCCTCGGTCGGAGACCACCTCCTGTGGTAATCCATGTAACCGAAAATTTTCTCGGATGAACAGTTGAGTCAATCTGGGAGCCGTAGGTAAACCTGTCAACGGAACAAAGTGTACCGTTTTCGAGAAGCGATCAACGATCACCCAGATGGTGTTAAATCCCTTGGAAAGGGGTAATTCGGTGATGAAGTCCATGGAGATATGGGTCTAGGGCCTTCTAGGAATGGACAAAGGACGAAGCAATCTGGTAGGAGGTAGACCAGGGATATTGTGTTTGGTACATTGAGGGCACGAGCTGATGTAATCCTGTATATCTTTCCTCATGGTGGGCCACCAATAAGTCCTTTGTAAGAATTCAAAAAATGTTTGTGCTCCTGGGTGACCAGAAAACTTGGAGATATGAGCCCACTGTAACAATCTCGGGCGAAGTTCAGCTGGAACGGACGACCTCCCAGGAGGAGGACCTAGGGAGGTGGGAGCTGCGGAGATGGAGACGACTGAGAATTAGACTCTTTTCAACCAAATTCTATTAGTCGGAGAGCGAGACAAGGCATCAGCTTTTGCATTGTGAGTCCCGACTCGGTACAAATGACAACCGAGTGAAAAAGAGTGCCCATCTAGCTTGGCGTGGATTCACACATTGAGCGGTCTTGATGTAGAGCAAGTTCTTGTGATCAGTATAGATGGTAATAAGTTGTTTAGCACCCTCCAATAAATATCTCCACTCCTGCAAAGCAGATTTTATTGCCAAAAGCTCCTGATCTCCTATGGAATAGTTTTGTTCTGCAGGCGAAAACTTTCGGGAGTAGTAACCACACGGATGTAATTTCCCATCAGCAGAGTACTGCGAAAGGACAGCTCCGACACCAACTGAGGATGCATCGACTTCCAAGAAAAAAGGCTTCTCAAGATTTGGCTGCTGGAACACCGAAGCAGACATAAAGGCCGATTTCAACTAAGAAAACGCTTCCACGGCTTCGGGAGGCCACAGACTTGGATTGGAGCCTTTCTTGGTCAGAGCGGTAATGAGTGCTACAATGGTGGAGAACCCCTTTATTAATTTCCTGTAATAGTTTGCAAAGCCCAGGAATATTTTCACTGCTTTCAAGGAGAGTGGTTGAGTCCAGTCCCGGATGGCTTTAACCTTTTCCGGATCCATGCGAAGCTCTGTGCCCGAGATAATATAACCAAGGAAAGGAATTGACGGTACTTCAAAGGTGCATTTAGAGGATGTCAACAAGAGGTCAGGGGGCGTGGCCTGGTAGGAGCTTGGTGAGGATGCATGTTGCCCGAACTCCTCACTGTTTTACTGTAAAAAGTGCCCTGTGCAGCCATACTGCCTTATAGCCAGGACACCCATTCATCACCTACCACCCGTCGGCTGTTGTCGCAGAGCCGGGAGGTATCTCCTATCCCTCTGCGGGTTGCGGCCTGCTGACGTGTGTGATGCCGGGACCTGGAGTCTGGGACTACCCTGACCACTCGCGACTTCGGAGTGGCCGGAGGGTGCGAGCGGCACTGCTGGAGACATCGCGGAGCATATACCGTAAGGCGGCGGTGGAGACGCCTATGTCCCTGCACTGCCTGTCAGAGACGCTTGATTTGGTGGTGAAGTCCCGGTGCCTGGCGGCAGCGGATAGTGAATTTCCCCTCACGTGAGTGCAGCACCCTGCATCCCGCTGTCCACAGAGGGAGGGCGGTGTAGCAGTGCCCCACATCCCACCTATTCAAGGGCACCCTGTGTTCTGTTGCCTGAAATGAGTGGACACTGGTGCCATGTGTCCCGCTGCCCCCTTCCAGAAGCCCGGGACCTTGCAGCCAGCTGATGCCCTGACTAGCTGAGCTGTTCTCACAATCCCTGCTAGCCCTGCTGTTCGTTCTCTGTACTGCTCCGGGTCCAATAAGCCCGACCTCACTGGGTGTTTTTTTTATTACTAGTCTTGAGACCCTGCTGTTTAGTTTTTGGATTCTACTACAGTGCAGAGATTAATTGAATGATTTTGCACGGGTCCGCATATCCATATTAAGCTCTCTAGTGCTGGCAACTCAATCACACTAATTGATGCATCACAGTGCTTCTAAGGACATGCAGTCCATTATGTGAAGTTGTGCGACTCTGTTTCTAAATCTGCAGGGCCCTCCTGTCAACCTCTGAGGTTTACATTGTCCCTGTGCTTTGGCAGCAATTACTCCCTCTGGGTTTACCTGCTCAGAGGCGCTTAGACTGTCGGGTTAACTGATCTCTCACTAAGCTTCTGTATCTAGCTATGTGCTAGATTTTGCACTCCTCTAGTCCACCCGGAATTTCTCTCACCCCACCCGCACGTGTTTTTTTTTTTTTCTTTTTCTTCATTATACAATATGAGTAAAATGGCCCCTAAAGTGAAGAGAGGCAACCTACAGGGGATTATGCAACATCTGTCTCGCACTGACTCTTGTCAATCATCTGACTCACCACCTGCCTCACCAATGAGTATGCAACCATTGAAGTCTTCTCCTGCTCCTGTTTATGCTACTAAATGTGTAACGTTCTCAGCCTTTCTGTTCCTTCCATTATTTACAAAAAAAAAACGGTTTGCACTGTCTCTGCTTTTACTACCCCCCCCCCCCCCCCCCTTCTCATTGGTCATTCTATATTACACCCACTACATTCTATATTATTCCTCTGAACAACACTACTGTACTGGAATTATGGCTCCTCGATCCTGTCCCACATCAATCCTCACTGCTAGGTCACCCCTCCCCCCCCAATTTCCATAGTGCCCACACACATTCATAACCCAGCCAACCTGATCCCCCATCTCCCCTGTCCCTTCCCTTCTCCTGTGCACTCTGGAATGCTAGATCAAGCTGCCAACTATCCACGACCTCTTCATCTCCCACTTTTTTAACCTTCTCGCCATCACTGAAACCTTGCTCTCCTCCTCTGACACCACTTACCCTGCTGCCCTCTCCTATGGAGGCCTCTCCTTCACCCACACGGTCAGACCTGATGGCCGCCAGGGTGGAAGCGTGGGCATCCTTCTCTCCCCAAGCTGCACCTTTTGGGTCATTCCACCTGAGCCCTCCCTCACCTTCTCCACCTTTGAGGTCCACACTATCCGCCAGTTCTATCCCATTCACCTCCATGTGGCAGTGATCTACCACCCCTCGGGCCGCTGTTCACCTTTCCTTGACAACTTTGCTGCCTGGCTATCATCCTCAGTGACTTTAACATCACTATCGACATCACTAATGCAGCTTCCACTAATCTTCTTGTCCTTTCCTCCTCCTTTGGACTTTCTCAATGGTCCTCCACCCCTACTCACAATCTCGGCCACTCCCTCGACCTTGTCTTCACCCTCTGATGTGATCTCTCTGATTTCTCAAACTCTTCCTTCCCTCTCTATGACCACCATCTACTTTCTTTCACCCTCTTATCTTCCTCTCTCCTCTCCACGCCCAGACCCACCATTACCAGATGCAATCTCGGGTCTCTCAACCCCGCTATCCTGTCCTCCCTTGAGACATTTCTCTCTCCTCATTCCACTATGACTTGTCCCAACCAGGCAGCCTCCTTCTATAACTCTTCCGTTACCACTGCTCTTGACTCTGTGGACGCCCTCTCCTCTGTCCCCCTCTGCCGCTCCAAACCCCAACCCTGGCACACCAAACTAACACGATTCCTACAAAGATGTTCACGCTCTGCAGAATGCTCCTGGAGGAGACCTCACTCTCTGTCGGACTTCCTCCATTTCAAGTTTATTCTCTCCTCCTACAGCCCTGCTCTTTCTCTCGCCAAGCAATCCTTTTTCCAAGCACTCATCCCTTCTCAGTCCTCCAGTCCAAGCCGTCCCTTTGAAACTTTAAACACTCTCCTTCGCCCCCCTCCTCCTCCTCCCCTCCTCCCTCACTGCCACTGACTTAACCTCCTTTTTCATCTCCAAAATTGAGTATATCCAAAATTACATCTCCTGCCGTCACCCCTCTGCTGCCCCCCTGCCCCCATCATCCCTCCCCTCCATCTATCCCACCCTGTCTTGTTTCCATCCCACCTCAGACAAGGAAGTCCACTCATCTTATCCCCTCCTCAACCTGCCCCTTGGACCCCCTCCCCTCCCATCTTCTCCGCTCCCTCCACTGCCTGTTCCCACCTTGCTCACCTCTGTAACCTATCGCTCTCTACCAGCATCTTTCCCTCACCATTCAAACATGCTCTGGTCTCCCTTATTCTCAAAAAAAACAACCTCGACCCTTCATCACTCACTAGCTACCGCCCCATCTCTCTTCTCCCATTTGCCAACAAACTACTTGAATGACTGGTCTACAGCCATCTCACAAGCTACCTCTCTGACAACTCCATCCTTGATCTACTACAATCTGGCTTTCACCCATTCTACTCCACCGAGACTGCCCTGGTGAAAGTCACCAATGACCTGCTTTGGGCCAAATCCAAGGGCCACTTCTCTCTGCTCATCCTTCTGGACCTCTCTGCTGCCTTTGACACCGTGGATCACCCTCTCCTCCTCTGCACACTCCAAAACGTTGGCCTATCTCTAGTACCGTCCTTGACTGGTTTACCTCTTACCTCACTAACCGCTCCTTCTCTGTGTCTGCCTCTGGAACCACCTCACACCCTTCCATCCTTCCTGTTGGTGTCCCTCAGGGTTCTGTCCTAGGCCCCCTTCGTGTTCTCCCTGTACACCTCTTCCCTGGGTGAGCTCATTAACTCCTTTGGCCTTCAATACCACCTCTATGCTCATGACACACAACTCTACCTCTCAGCTCCCGATCTGTCCCCCTCTGTCCTCTCTCAGGTCTCCAGCTGCCTCTCTGCCATCTCCTCCTGGATTTCTGAGTGCTCTCTGAAGCTCCAAATGGACAAAACTGAATTCATTATCTTTCCCCCAGCCAGATCAACACCCCCCACAAATATCTCTATCACTGTTGACAACACTATCATCTCCCCCGTTCCCCAACTCCGCTGCCTGGGTGTCACTCTTGACTCCTCCCTCTCCTTTGCACCCCATGTCATGTTTGGTAGTATAAACATCCCAGAAACTGTCACCTCTCAGAATTTGGAACCTTACC
Organism: Pseudophryne corroboree; assembly: GCF_028390025.1. Lineage (NCBI taxonomy): Eukaryota > Metazoa > Chordata > Amphibia > Anura > Myobatrachidae > Pseudophryne > Pseudophryne corroboree. The sequence goes on along the minus strand of NC_086444.1, from coordinate 526,537,281 downwards.
TAAAACACCTTTTCCTAATGTTGGTTTCCAACCTCACAGACCACTTTCTACTTATAGAGCGGGCTCATAGGGCCTTGCGCCCGATACCTAAGGACAGTGACCCACCCAGAGACGTTATACTAAAGTTTCTGTCTTTTAAAACCAAGAATTCAATTGTCAACAGCAGCAGAGGGTCTTTGCATATTCTCTTTGAGGATGTCCTCCTTCAGATTTCTCAAGTTTTGGCTCCCTATACCATCTTTAAGCGAAGAGAACTTAGGGATATTACCAAAACTCTGCGGGACAATGGATATGTCTATAAGTGGGGTTTCCCCTTCCGCTTAATTGTAGAAATTAATGGACGTTCAGGGTAAAGCCTTTCTTCATAAACTCAAGCTTGCAAGAGGCGGACCATTCCCTCCTTCACAAAACCAGGATGGTTCTTCTAATTGAACTCTTCATATAATCATCACTGGTATGGTTAAAGTGTTGAATATTGCAGTTCACTGAGGTGGACATTGCTTTTAGGTTGTGGGTCCTGGGTTTCTTATTCCTGCCTCATCTCCTTTGTGGTTTGGTATAACTTTAGATGTCTTACTTGCTACATATTGAAAGTTTAAGCTCCGATTTTACTTTGGTGAGATGAGTGCGTGGTGGAAGCTCTGACCCCATACCATGTTCTACTATACTAGCGTTTCTTGTTATTCATATTATTACAATACACCGGTTTGTTTTAATGTGCGGGTGATGTGACTAGTTTTTTTATGTGTTTTTATGTTTCAAGTTATGTTTCCTGGTGGTTGGAGGTTGGTTTACTTATACCTTTCTACCACCACCCCCCTCTCTACTCGGTGGGACTAGTGTAAAGTGTTCTAAAGTTTATTATTCTCACTGGTGTCGGTGAGTAAATTTTTTCTTATACGTACTCCCAAGACCTTGAGCCCACTGAGATCTGTCTCTTACTCTAGGACGGATTTTCCCTTTTCATTTTCCCCCAGGGCTCAACCTATGTGAACCTTTGGCTTCCGGTCAAGAAACCTTTAGTTCACATTCCCCTATACACCTTTTTTTTCCCCTTTCCTCACTCACCGGGCAGCACGGTATTCCAAAATCTACAGTCGTTACTGCATAACTGTATTTATCCTCCATTTACCATGCCCATTACCGTATTGTCGCTTAAAGTGAAGGGTCTTAATACCCCTCAAAAGAGATCACTCTTATATAAAACAATTAATGCTAATCATGGAGATCTCATATTTTTGCAGAAGACTCATTTTAAAAAAAGTTCTCACCCTTCATTGGTGTCTCATAGGTACTCAAATGTAGAATATTCTAACCACTCTTCTAAGAAAAACAGAGTGGCCATTTTGGTTCGCTCCTCGGTTCCCTTCCAGATGATCTCAACTCACAGCGACACTGATGGTAGATACATCATAATGATATGTCAAATAGGTCATCAGATAATCACCTAGGTCAATCTGTACTCTCCCAACATGGGCGTCTAGGTTTTTTCGGACACTTTTTACAGAACTACAAAAACTGCGCAGAGGCATGGTCATATTGGGAGGTGATTTTAACTCTATTTTATCAGTAGATTTAAGATAGGTCTGGTCCTAGGAATACTTTCCCTCAATGCCACATCTCAGGCGCCATTCGGAGACACATGGCTGAGGCTGGTCTCTTCAACACTTGGCAGGCTCACTATCCAACTTCCAGAGACTATACTTTCTACTTGCATCGCATGGTTCATACTCTCGCATTGATATGCTTATAGGATGTAGCAGGGTATTGAATATTTTAGTAGCTGTCGGTATAATTCCTAATGTTTGGTCGGATCACTTTATAGTGCAGTTTTCATTTGACCACATCCACACAGCCCATGGTCGCCCTTCTTGGCGTCTTAATGAGGCTCTTCTTTGTATTACTGCATTTAAGGATCATTTTACACTTAATGTATCTACTGATGTACATTTTTCTACAATTTGGGAAGCACACAGAGCGGTGATCCGTGGCACGATTATAAAATACTCTTCCCATAGGAAGAAACAGCAAACCCAAAAGATTACTGGCCTTACTGACCAACTAGAACAACTCGAACGTACTCACAAAACCACATGTACCCCCTCACTTTATAAACAAATATAGGGTATCAGGGGCGAGCTCCAGTCACAATTAGCTGAACAAACTGAAAAATCACTTAGGTGGCTGAAACAGAAATTTACGAAAAAGGCAATAAATCAGATACAAACGGGTTACCCAAACCATTACAGCTCTTTGAACTAAAACAGGACATTTAAGCTATGACCCCGTTGCTATAACTGACTCATTGGGGGAGATTCAAATGTTTGAAAAGTCAGCTGAGAGTCTGTTTTTTCCTATCTAATAGACAGGGGAAAAAAAGACACCCAACCAACTTTTCAAACATTTGAAACTCTTCCTTTTTATGCATTTTATAAATCACTGTATAACCTTCAGGATGGGGACCCTGTTACAGGTACCACACTCTTCAGATATACAAGCTTATTTAGACTCTTGCAATTTACCTAAATTAAGTCATTCCTCTCTTTCCAAACTTAATTAATCTATTACGATTGAGGAATTCAGTGTGGCCTTAAAATCACAAAAATCTTCTAAAGCTCCAGACCCCGATGGGCTTCCGGCTTCGTATTACAAATCTTTTTCTGTAGTTTTGGCACCCCACTTGCTTTCTCTTTTTAATAGAATTATGCAAGGAGAGCATTTCTATATTGATACTCTAAAATCTGTGGTCATAGTCATTACCAAACCTCGTAAAGATACTACATGCTGTACAAATTATAGGTCGATCTCCTTGATTAATGTGGACATTGTTATTTGCGATGATTTTAGCAAACAGACTAAACTTATACTTACAACAATTAATTGACGCTGATCAGGTTGGTTTTGTGCCAACCAGGCAAGCTCTAGCTAACACTCGCCGCACTGTTAACTCATTAATCGACTGAAACTGCCCGCTGTCACACTGTCATTAGATGCAGAGAAGGCCTTTAAAAGACTGTCTTGGCCTTTAATGTTTCAAGTATTACAGTCTTATGGTCTCCATGGTGATTTTCTCACAGCAATACAGACTTTATATTATAACCCTACAGCTATTGTATCTGTCAACGGGCTTTCTTCTATGCCATTTGGTTTGAGTAATGGGACTAGACAGGGTTGCCTGCTCTCTCCTTTACTTTACGCATTAAGTATAGAACCTCTGGCAGCTAAAATTCGAGGCAATCCTACCTTTAAAGGCATTTCAGTTGCAAAATAAGAATAAGTTGTCGTTATTCACAGACGATGTGTTATTGACACTGTCCTCTCCTTTGACGTCTCTTTCTAATTTGGAAGATGAATTGGCTTTGTATGGCACATATTCTGGGTACAAGATTAACAGGACTAAATCAGAAGCTATGGCATTTCACCTTACTCCTACTGATTTAACACTTTTGGAACGTAAATTTACGGACTTATGGCGACCAAAATCGCTTAAATACTTGAGCATCCAAATTACGAAAGAATATGACCAACTATACAAGGCTAATTATGTTCCTCTTTTACACTCTATTCAATCTGACTTGACTAGGTGGGCTCCCCTCTATATCTCATGGGACAGGACGCATTAACTCTATCAAGATGAACATCCTGCCCAGACTGCTTTGTCTGTTCCAGACAATTCCTATTACTGTACCAACCGCATTCCTTCGCACAGTACAATCATTATGTGGCAAATTTGTATGGCTGGGTAAAAAAAAACCTAATCGTAAAAACTGGTTAAATCTACATCTAACGGAGGTCTGGGCCTCCCTATTTTCGAAAGATACTATCACGCCACTCAGTTGAGTCACATTATGTTATGGCATGTGGATGCAAGTGATAAGAAGTGGGTGAACATAGAGAGCAATCTGATTGTAGATCACCACGTGGGGTTTCTTCCTTGGCTTCCCCCTTGATTGAGACCAGCCTCAGTCAGTGCAGCACCTTGTGTCAAAGCGATATTGAAGGTCTGGGATAGCTTGAATAAACTCTTGGACCTGGGATCATATCCCTCACCTTTGAAACCTCTTTGGCATCACCCTCATTTCCCTATGGGTTGTGTAGGTACTTATATGCGCCCGTGGGCTGCAGCAGGGATCACAAGAGTACGTCTTATTTCTAGAAACTTTGCTCCTCTCACTTTTGAAGAATTATGTGAAAAATCTGGAATTCAGCCTAGTTACCAGTTTGCATATATGCAAATAGTTAGCTTTATCCATTCCTTCAGCAACTCACAGACATTTAGAGATCTCCGTCCTTTCGAGTGTCTATGTACGTACGGTCCGGAACGAAGGGGAGCTATATCTGTTCTATACTTTGTTAGCTCCATCATCCTCCACAGACAAAGAACCCTTTGAATTGGCCTGGGAAAATGACCTGGGGAAATGTTTAGATGACTAGGACTGGTCACACATCCGTCAGAGAGTGGCTAATGCTAACATAAAGGAGATAACATAAATGCAATTAATGCTAACATAAAGGAGAATTCATATAACAATTATACCGAATGGTACATGGTACCCGAAAAGTTGCATTCTATCTACCCGTTGACCTCAGATTCATGTTGGCGCGAGTGCTGTCATATGGGTACATATTTTCACATATGGTGGGAATGCCCCCTTATTTCTGTATATTGGAACAACGTCATCTCATTGTTAGGGGGTCTCGCCACCTCCCTACTCCCGAAGGATCCCCTTCACGCCTTGCTCTGTAAACCAATACCAGAGATGTCTAAACCTTTCAATAAACTCTGTGGACATGTTTTTAACGCTACCAAACTTTTCATAGCTCTGAACTGGAAGCAACCTCTTGCACCCTCTATTGTAACCTTAATAAATAAGGTTTGGTATATTGCTTCCATGGAGTAAATTACTGCCCTTCTCCACGACAGCGTAGCTAAATTTCATGAAGTTTGGACCCCATGGTTCTCTCACTTTAACCATACTCTTCCTGGCCTGGTTTAAGACTTTTTTGGTACCAAGGTTTCTGTCTGGTGCTCGCCCCTTCCTCTATACACATCCCCCCCCCCCCCTTTTTTTTTTCTCATATTCTCCTGTAGCTATTACCAAGTCTACTGTGGTATTTGTTGTATAATTTAATGGTTTACATGTACACAAAAATGCAAAACATGGTATAGCTTCTTTTATTTCTTGGATTGTGATATTTTATGTCCATATTGTAGTAATATCTACCTACTATCTGTACCACAGATGATTGTTCTTTCGTTGACCTTTCTGTTGCTACTGTACCACTGTCTGTAACTGTATTTCTACTGTATACTACCATTATAAATAAAGAGATAAAAAAAAACCTATGTCAACAAAACACTTAGAGCATTACCCGAGAAAGACAAACAAAGCGGACTTGATGCTGTTTAAGCACCTGCTGAACCCTTATCCTCAAAACATCTATACTCATGTTTTAGACACAGGTATACCTTTTTAAGGGTGGTCTTCAGTTTGCCAGCTGTCGGGATTCTGGCGCACAGTATACCGGCACCAGAATCCTGACAGCTGGCATACCGACACCTTTTCTCCCTTTTGGGGGTCGCAACCCTCCTGGAGGGAGAATAGACAACGTGGCATGCCACCGTGCGTGCAACGTGGCGAGCGCAGCCCACAAGGGGCTCATTTGCGCTCGCCCAGCTGTCGGTATGCCGGCGGTCGGGATTCCGGCGCTGGTATGCTGGCCACCGGGAGCCTGGCCGCCGGCATACCCTACTACACCCCCTTTTTAAGTAGCTATTTTTATTTAATGTATTCTATACTTTGACTCTGGTTATTGCTCGGAGTCTTGTTCTTATATATCTGCATTTCGTTATCACATGCCTTTGTAATTGTGATTTATTGTATTTTGCAAATCCTTTCACTGTGCAATGTAGTATATAAATATTTTTTGTGACTCAAAAATTAGTATTTAAAAAAAAAAAAAAAGGCATTTAGAGATTTTGCCATATAGATGGTTCTTACGCAGACGGTGAAGTACTTCTCTGACCTGTATCCTATGCTCCGTGAGGTTTGTGGAGAAGATCAGAATGTCATCCAAGTAGACCACTACGCTCTGGTATAGCATGTCTCGAAACATCTCATGCACGAATCCCTGAAAAGACGTCAGGAACATTACTGAGGCCAAACGGCATTACCAAATACTCATAATGCCCGTCCTTGGTATTAAAAGCAGTCTTCCACTCGTCCCCTTGTCTGATGTGGTTATAAGCTCCCCTCAAGTCAAGCATTGTGAAAACATGGGCTCCGCGAACCTTATCGAATAGCTCCATGATCATCGGCAATGAGTACAGTATCTATTCTTGATGATGATATCATTCAACCCACGATAGTCAATACACAGTCTTAACCCACCCGTCCTTTTTCTTTATGAAAGAGAAACCAGCTCTAGCTGGGGAAGTAGAGGGACGAATGAACCCTTTTTGGAGATTTGACTTGATATAATAGTCATGGCTTGGGTCTCCGGTAAAGACAGTGGATACATGCGACCTCGGGGTGGCATCTTCCCAGGGATTAGATCTATTGGACAATCCCAAGGTCTATGGGGAGGTAGCTGATCGGCTGCTTGCTTGGAAAACATGTCTGCGTATTCCTGATAGGCTTCCGGAAGAAGATCTTTGTCCGACTTGGAGGACACTCAAAGCGGGTAAACGGGCGTGAGGCAACTTGAACGACAGTAGGAGCCTCAGGATAAGATTTGCAACGACTCCTAATCGATGTGGGGGTTGTGGGTCTTGAGCCAGGGTAAGCCGAGGACAAGGTCATGAGGCATCTCCTGGATCACTTGGAACTCCAGATGTTTAATATGTAGTGCTCCGACCTGCAGCTAGTGCAACTAGAAATGAGTCCATTGGAGATTTGGGTACCAGTAATAGCAGTCAGCATAATGGGTCGGTCAATGGACTTCAGCTTCAGACCCATTTCCTGGGTGCAAGAGACAGAGATAAAATTCCCAGCAGCCCCGGAGTTCAGCAAGGTGTAGAAGGGCTTAGTGGCTGATTCAGAAAACAACGATACAGAGAGTAAACAGTCCTCTGCTGGAGAAGATTTGGACGTGGCACCCAACTTGACTCCTCCGGAACAAGCTAAGCTTGCCCATTTCCCAGACGTGACTTGCAGAACTTAATAAAGTGATCCGCGGCTGCACAGCCGAGGCAAAGTTTTCCCTCACAACGACGCTGGCATTCTTCAGGAGACAACCGGGACCGATTGATCTGCATGGGTTCATCCAGACTTGGTGATGCTGCTTGTCTGGGAGGAAGAGGCCGGAACTTAGGCCGATCCGACCGGCCACACTCCCGCATGCGGAGATCCACTTTGACGCAGAGCGAGAGTAACTCTTCAAGTTGATCAGGCAGATCCCTGGTGACCAGCTCATCCTTAAGACGGTCTGAGAGCCCACTCCAGAAGGTGGCCCTGAGAGCTTCATTATTCAAACACAATTCCGAAGCAATGGTCTGGAATTGGACTACGTACTGCCCTACGGAACGAGAGCCTTGACGAACACGAAGCAATTTGGTAGAAGCTGCGGTGGACCGGCCGGGCTCATCAAAAATCATTCAGAAAGAAGCTATGAAGTCGGTGTAATTGGAGACTAGTGGGTCAGAATGTTTCCACAATGGAGATACCCAATCCGACTCTGAACACCAATCCAACACTGAACCCTCGAGCAGGGAAATTATGTATGCAGTTCAAAGTGCACCTCACACTGGTTTAAGAACCCGCGGCAATGTTTTGAATCTCCGTTATAGCGGGATGGAGTAGGAAGCTGGAGATGTGACCTTACCGCTGCTGAAGGCTGAACACTACTGGAAACTACTACTGGAGCAGAAACGGCAGCGGGGCCTGGAACCACCGAAGCCAAGGTTGCTTGTAATTGATCCAGACGACCAGACAACTCTTGCAGATACTGCATCACCTGACCATGTGCCGCCTCCTGACTCTGTACATGGGAAGCCAAACTCTGTATGGCGCTTGCCTCCGCGTTCCGATCCTCCGAGTCCATTTGGCCTGAGTATTCAGTCACAGACCTGGGACGGGAGAGTTGGGTACTCGGGGGTTCTTCTGATGGTTGGGAAGAGGAACCGTTGAAATAAAGACGGCCGGATGTAGGTCTTCCTCATGCAGATTTAATAGTATCCAATACTTGAGAATGATGCCAAAGTAATGAGAAATGAAATGATTACTCGAAAATGATGCTGAAGAATACTGTATGAAGAGATGAGTGATGACTAGGGAACGATGCTGTAGAACACTGAATGAATAAGTGAGAGATGACTTGTGAATGATGCTGATGAACACTGCATGAAGAAATGAGTGATGACTTGCGAACGATGCTGAAGAACACTGAATGAAGACGTGAGTGAAGACTTGTGAACGATGCTAAAGAACACTGGAACTCAATGGGAGCTGAGAGGTACACTGTAATGCTGGAAGTACTGGAACTCTGTGAGAGCAGAGCAACACACTCCACAAGCAGTAGCGTGAGCCTGGGTGCAGCTTGATAGCGACGCTACTCAGGCACCGGAGCTTTGCCTAACGCCTCGTTTTGAACTGCCCGCCCTGCTTCTGATTGGTGGAGGGAGCTCTAGGTCATGCCATTGGCCCATACCGCCCATGTGGACGCCAGGCACAATGGCGGCACCCATGGTTTGGAGAGAGGCCAGCTGCACGCCAGGAGCCGAAGCCCACCAGAGGAGACCGCCCCGGTCACCACTCCCGCACAGTGATAGACTGCATTCAGATGTGGTTGTTCTTGCTGCTGCTATTGCAGTCTTTTGTCATACGCAATTGTAATTATATGCTCATATGAGCAGAAGCTAACCTGAGCATAGGGACGGCCACTGGTATTGCATAATTTCTGTATGACAGTGTATAATTGCTGATACATCTGTACTATCATTGTAAATCGGGACATGTCGCAGAGTCTGAGTGCCTCTATAGAGGCGCAGGCTGAGCTGCTCTCCCGGGATGATGAGGGCTCTCCAGTAGCAAGTAAGATCTCAGCTAATTTATGCACTCAGAAAACGCCATCTGAACAGCCATAACATGCCTGCATCCTCTCGACTACTTCTCGTTACCACCTCAAACGCTGTCTTCCTGTCACTCACTTACTTCCTCTGTATGAAAACATCATCCCATTTGCGTACAACAGTGGCTTTGCGACCACATCTGAATTAAGCCCTTAGCTCACAAACAAATGCTGTGATTGCTGCTTATCACTTTTTATGCCCTTATTATCATTGGGGGTGATTCAGACCTGATCGTAGATGTGCTAAATTTAGCACATCTGTGATCAGCTTCACTGACATGCAGAGGGACGCCCAGCACAGGGCTAGTCCGCCCCACATGTCAGGCCCTACCATGCCGCACAAGTACAAAAGCATTGCACAGCGGCAGTAAGCTACTCGTCGCAGCGGCTGGTGTGACATCACGCAGCCACCGCGGCCCAACGACCCGGGCACGGCTGCGTTGCCCGGGCCGTGCCCCCTAAATGGCGGCAAAACGCTGCCAGCCCACCCCCTCCCGCAGGGCTAAGACAGCCGTCAAAAATGCACAGCAGCAATCAGGTCTGAATTAGCCCCATTGTTTTCTGTCATTCTGATGGCCACTGATTCAATACAGAGTACCAAAACCAGGAAGGGGGTGGGGGTGGGGGGGGGTACGGGGAAGACAGGGGGTCACCCTATCTGGTGCCATTACTCACTTGATCACTTTAGAGGACTACCCATTAGAGGTGACTAATGCACAGAAATTATAGTATATGGTTTCATGTAGGAACCTACTTCTAAATCCAAAGGTTTCAAGACTGCTTGATGTACTTAATGTGATGAATTACATTGATTACTGGCAGGGAGTTGTCTGATTCTTACCTATGAAGAATATATATTCTGTCTAGTCAGAAGTAATTCAAGTAGTAAAAAAAAAAAAAAAAACCATTTAGAGGTTTGATCAAGCAGTGAAAAAGTACTTAATTGGACCAGGGTAGAAGTTGTCCATAGCAACCAATCAGCACTGAAGTAGCATTTATCAAATACATTCTATAAAATGATAGGTTGAAGCTTATTAGTTACTATGAGTACCTTATCCTCTGGTCCACTTCTCCACTACTGTCCCTGCCTGATACATCAACCTCCAAGTCTATTCGCTACTATTTTAGCAAATATCTAGATATTAGTATAGAAGATGGAAATAGGCCTGTAGTTACAGCAGATAGGGACCTGGCATTAGAATGGCAATAATTGTGGGTCTTGTACAATCTGGATAGAAGTTGAATCAACTAAAGAGGACATTAAACAGTTGGGTGCATTGGGGAAGCAACGTAGGAACATTTAATTTATAGTAGAGGAATCCATCAGGAACAGGGGCCTTTAAATATTTTTAGGACTTGAGACATGCAGTGATTTATGCTACAATAAATCTAAGGATCTCAAAAGAAGAATTAATACAGAGCAGAATGTAAGACACAAGAAAAGGGCAATGATGACTTGTACTTGGGATTGTTACTCAAAAGGTCCAGTGAAAGAGATTTGAAGTTCCCATCTATCAATACTTGGCCTAGTTAGATTTGACAGATATTAAAAATAAAAATACACAAAGTTGGAATTGCCAGTGTAAAGATTTGTTTGAATATCTTGTGAGCTAATGATATCCATGACAATGAGGTAACAACCACTGAAGTCTCGCACTGAGAGCCTGCTAATGTAAATGGTACATAACTGCACATCAAAACAACCACCCTGCTAGATATAGTATGGTTTAGGCTTGGAACGGCAAGTCAAGAGTAACATCTGATTCCATTGCCTGCTTCCCTGGCCTCGCTGCAAACAAAATTATATAGAAAAAACCATAACTAAAGTCAGGTTGACTGAAGATCCATGACTCTTTAGAAGGGTGGTGAGCCACAGGTAAGCTGAGGGAGAAGACCACAAAAGACGTCTGGTTTTCAAGTATATCTTAAATTCTGATGACTTGTTGTCTGACCCCTCCATCTTTCAGCAAGTGAAAGAGAAACCTCCAGCAGCAACTGTATCCTTGATCACAAAGGATGAGGCTGATTTCTTACATGTCCCTATGTTTAGAAATAGTGCTGGGAGAAAGATGCTAGAAAACTTGGATCTCCGATCCTTCAAATAGACTGTAACTAACAATGCAGTGGCAAGTATAATCTGCTCCTCAGTTTTAAAGGATAGGAATAAAAAAAAAAAAACAACAACAACAAATAATACATGGGAAGGAGGACTATGAGCTTGATTTGCAGTGAGGAGTGCATGAGCAGAAGAGAGAACTAAAAAGTATAGGGAAATTAATAGGTTAGCCAGAGACGCAATCAGCTGCTGAGATAGCACCCCCCCCCCCCCCCCCACAAATAAAAGAAATGCTACACCACACTTCCAGTTAGACACAACAGTAGTTACAATGATGGGTTAGGTGCACATACAGCGCTAGGATAGAAACTAAACTTCCCTTAAAATTACGGTCTTTGGTCACAGAGAAAGATCACAAATTCTTGATCTCTTTAGAGTCCTCAGAGCATTCCCATGGACATCATGTTCATGCGGGCCAAAAGTAAAGATAAAACATAGTGTAGTATGTCTTAACAGTCATATGATGTTTCCCTAAATAGAGGTCATCTAGGGATCTTAATCGTTCTGATGAAATTCTCAATACTTTGATGGTAGCGTACCGTACTCACTAGATATTAGTGATGAGCGGGTTCGGTTTCTCGGAAACCGACCCACCCGAACTTCAGCCTTTTTACACGGGTCCGAGCCGTGCTCGGATTCTCCCGTGTGGCTCGGGTAAATCGAGCGCGCCCGAACGTCATCAAACCGCTGTCGGATTCTCGCGAGATTCGGATTCTATATAAGCAGCCGCGCGTCGCCACCATTTTCACACGTGCATTGAGATTGATAGGGAGAGGACGTGGCTGGCGTCCTCTCCGTTATAGTAGAAAAGACTGAGTGACTTAGTTATAATTGTGGGGAGGATTGGGGACGGGGAGCAGCTGTTAGGGAGTACAGTGCAGGGTTTTGATTATAATACCACCAGTGAGTTTAATCCGTTGTTTCTCTGCCTGAAAAAAAACGCTCCACCATATCTGTGCTCACTCAGTGTGCTGCACTGCTGCATGATATATCTGTGCTGAGTGCACTGCTCACACTGCCTAATTGTGGGGACTGGGGAGCAGTTATAGCAGGAGTACAGTGCACAGTTTTGCTGACCGTGACCACCAGTCCAGTATACGTTTGTCTGCCTGAAAAACACTCCTGTGGTGGCTTTTTTTTTTCTTCATACTACTAGTTTAGCAGTCTGCTGACAGTGTCCACCAGGTCCGTTATTATTATACAGTATATTATATATATATATAGCAGTACGGTAGGCCACGGCTGTACCTACCTCTGTGTCGTCAGTGCACTCGTCGTCCATAAGTAATATAATACTATACTATCCATCCATCTACATTGTATACCTGTGGTGGCTTTTTTTTTCTTCATACTAGCTTAGCAGTCTGCTGACAGTGTCCACCAGGTCCGTTATTATTATACAGTATATTATATATATATATATATATATATATAGCAGTACGGTAGGCCACGGCTGTACCTACCTCTGTGTCGTCAGTGCACTCGTCGTCCATAAGTAATATAATACTATACTATCCACCCATCTACATTGTATACCTGTGGTGGCTTTTTTTTCCTTCATACTAGTTTAGCAGTCTGCTGACAGTGTCCACCAGGTCCGTTATTATTATACAGTATATTATATATATATATATATATATATATATATATATATATATATATATATATATATATAGCAGTACGGTAGGCCACGGCTGTACCTACCTCTGTGTCGTCAGTGCACTCGTCGTCCATAAGTAATATAATACTATACTATCCATCCATCTACATTGTATACCTGTGGTGGCTTTTTTTTTCTTCATACTGGTTTAGCAGTCTGCTGACAGTGTCCACCAGGTCCGTTATTATTATACAGTATAATATATATATATATATATATATATATATATATAGCAGTACGGTAGGCCACGGCTGTACCTACCTCTGTGTCGTCAGTGCACTCGTTGTCCATAAGTAATATAATACTATACTATCCATCCATCTACATTGTATACCTGTGGTGGCTTTTAGTTGTGCGCATTAAAATATGGAGAACAAAAATGTGGAGGTTAAAAAAATAGGGAAAGATCAAGATCCACTTCCACCTCGTGCTGAAGCTGCTGCCACTAGTCATGGCCGAGACGATGAAATGCCATCAACGTCGTCTGCCAAGGCCGATGCCCAATGTCATAGTACAGAGCATTTAAAATCCAAAACACAAAAGTTCAGTAAAATGACCCAAAAATCAAAATTAAAAGCGTCTGAGGAGAAGCGTAAACTTGCCAATATGCCATTTACGACACAGAGTGGCAAGGAACGACTGAGGCCCTGGCCTATGTTCATGGCTAGTGGTTCAGCTTCACATGAGGATGGAAGCACTCATCCTCTCGCTAGAAAAAAGAAAAGACTTAAGCTGGCAAAAGCACAGCAAAGAACTGTGCGTTCTTCGAAATCACAAATCCCCAAGGAGAGTCCAATTGTGTCGGTTGCGATGTCTGACCTTCCCAACACTGGACGGGGAGTGCTTGCGCCTTCCACCATTTGCACGCCCCCTGCAAGTGCTGGAAGGAGCACCCGCAGTCCAGTTCCTGATAGTCAAATTGAAGATGTCAGTGTTGAAGTACACCAGGATGAGGATATGGGTGTTGCTGGCGCTGGGGAGGAAATTGACAAGGAGGATTCTGATGGTGATGTGGTTTGTTTAAGTCAGGCACCCGGGGAGACACCTGTTGTCCGTGGGAGGAATATGGCCATTGACATGCCTGGTCAAAATACAAAACAAATCAGCTCTTCAGTGTGGAATTATTTCAACAGAAATGCGGACAACTGGTGTCAAGCCGTGTGTTGCCTTTGTCAAGCTGTAATAAGTAGGGGTAAGGACGTTAACCACCTCGGAACATCCTCCCTTATACGTCACCTGCAGCGCATTCATAATAAGTCAGTGACAAGTTCAAAAACTTTGGGCGACAGCGGAAGCAGTCCACTGACCAGTAAATCCCTTCCTCTTGTAACCAAGCTCCCGCAAACCACACCACCAACTCCCTCAGTGTCAATTTCCTCCTTACCCAGGAAAGCCAATAGTCCTGCAGGCCATGTCACTGGCAAGTCTGACGAGTCCTCTCCTGCCTGGGATTCCTCCGATGCATCCTTGAGTGTAACGCCTACTGCTGCTGGCGCTGCTGTTGTTGCTGCTGGGAGTCGATCGTCATCCCAGAGGGGAAGTCGGAAGACCACTTGTACTACTTCCAGTAAGCAATTGACTGTCCAACAGTCCTTTGCGAGGAAGATGAAATATCACAGCAGTCATCCTGTTGCAAAGCGGATAATTCAGGCCTTGACAACTATGTTGGTGTTAGACGTGCGTCCAGTATCCGCCGTTAGTTCACGGGGAACTAGAGAATTGCTTGAGGTAGTGTGCCCCCGTTACCAAATACCATCTAGGTTCCACTTCTCTAGGCAGGCGATACCGAGAATGTACACGGACGTCAGAAAAAGACTCACCAGTGTCCTAAAAAATGCAGTTGTACCCAATGTCCACTTAACCACGGACATGTGGACAAGTGGAGCAGGGCAGACTCAGGACTATATGACTGTGACAGCCCACTGGGTAGATGTATTGCTTCCCGCTGCAAGAACAGCAGCGGCGGCACCAGTAGCAGCATCTCGCAAACGCCAACTCGTTCCTAGGCAGGCTACGCTTTGTATCGCCGCTTTCCAGAATACGCACACAGCTGAAAACCTCTTACGGCAACTGAGGAAGATCATCGCAGAATGGCTTACCCCAATTGGACTCTCCTGGGGATTTGTGGCATCGGCCAACGCCAGCAATATTGTGCGTGCATTACATCTGGGCAAATTCCAGCACGTCCCATGTTTTGCACATACCTTGAATTTGGTGGTGCAGAATTATTTAAAAAACGACAGGGGCGTGCAAGAGATGCTGTCAGTGGCCAGAAGAATTGCGGGCCACTTTCGGCGTACAGGCACCGCGTACAGAAGACTGGAGCACCACCAAAAACACCTGAACCTGCCCTGCCATCATCTGAAGCAAGAGGTGGTAACAAGGTGGAATTCAACCCTCTATATGCTTCAGAGGATGGAGGAGCAGCAAAAGGCCATTCAAGCCTATACATCTGCCCACGATATAGGCAAAGGAGGTGGAATGCACCTGTCTCAAGCGCAGTGGAGAATGATTTTTTTTTTTTTACAATAGTTTTTATTGAAGTTTATGAATAGCAGTTACAAATTCAATAAAGAACATTTAGATATCAAACAGCGTATTAGCTATCGTTTCTATAAAGAAGTCAGGTAGACATGGATGTAGAGAAAAGACAAAAAAACAAATAGAGCTAAAAGGGAAAAAAAAGGGGGGGGGGGAGGGGAGAAGCCAACATGTCTATCTGTATGGTATACAATATAGTCAAGAATATTATCTTCATTGAGACACATGAACCTATAGGAAATTAGGAGATCTCCTGACCTGAGGTCTATGTGGTCAAATACATTTTTAGCTAAAATTTATGTGCATAAGGGGGGTGATATAAGATTGTCCATGGTAAGGTGTGGGATATCAACCCAGGGGGAGTTACTTCTTCTGATATAGTCATCCCATTTCAGCCAACCAGCAATAACACGGGAGCCAGACTGGGAATATTGTTTACCTGACGTTTCAAAGACATGATGATTATGAATTTTCTTTTTAATGGCTATAATGTCAGGTAATTTTGCTGATTTCCATAATTGGGCTATGGAGGCTTTCGAAGCTATAAGAATGTGTCCCAGTAAGTACGTATCTGAGACAACTACGTGCGGGTGGGGGTAGTGAAATAGGGCAATAAGGGGGTCCAAGGGGACAGTATATCCGAGCACATCTGAGATTAGGACAAAAACTTCATTCCACAAGGGTTGTAACATTGGGCAGGACCAAAACACATGCATAATGTTCCCAATTTGTCCACACCCTCTCCAGCAGTAGGGGGAGACATCCGGCCATATCTTATGCAGCCGATCTGGGGTGAGGTATGCTCTGTGGATTAATTTAAAAAACATTTCCGAATGACCTATACAGCGTGAAATTTTAAAGCATGAGTGATAAATTCTCAACCATATCTCTTCAGTGAATACATTGGGCAGGTCAGCTTCCCATCTACTTTGGGACCCAAACGTATGGGTCTTCATTTCTGAAATTAAGTAATTATACCACCTGGAGACATTGCCTCTACTTTGTTTGGTGCGAGCAAGAAGAGGGAGCATCTTGGGAAGATATTTAATAGCTGAGGGGTTGGGGCGATATCTGGAGAGCCAGTTTCGTATTTGGAGATACTTATAGAAGTCCTGTTTCTGAATGTGGAAATGCGTTTGCAAATGGGTGAATGGGACTAACATACCCTGTGAATGAATATCCTGGAGCGTCAGTAGGCCCCGGTCTGACCAGGAGCGTAGGGACAGGTTGGGGATCATTAGAGTTATTGTTTTTAATGAAAGCTGGGGGAAAGGGAGAGATTGCTTAGCTTCGGGTGAGAGGAGAGTATGCCAGGCAGTTAATGTGCATTGGATCGCTTTATTTTTATGAACTGACGTAGGGATAGCAGGCATTGGGAGCCACAACAGATCTGCCAGGCAGAATGGAGATACTGTTGTCTGTTCGACAAGTACCCATGGTTTCACTGTATCCACGTCGACCCAATCTCCGATTTGGCTCAAAATGCACGCTTTGTGGTAGTTTTCTATGTCAGGGTAGGCTGCTCCTCCCTTGACCTTAGGGGCTGTAAGGGTGGATCTAGCTATTTTAGGTTTTTTCCCCGCCCAGATGTAGTTGGAAAGGATCTTATTAAAATCGTTACAAGTTTTCTTCGGGAGAGGACGAGGGATAGTTCTAAAAAGGTACATTAGCTTCGGTAGGAGCACCATTTTTGCCGCCGCTACGCGCCCAAGCCAGGGGACATCCTGCAACATCCAGTCTTTGGTAAGTGTTCTAAATGCTGCTAGAAGTGGGTCAAAGTTACATGTCAGGAGATCTTCCTCCCTAGAGAGGTGAACTCCCAGGTATCGAAGAGATAGTGATTGCCAGGAATATTTATATTTTGTTTTCAAGGAGAGGACCTCGTCTGTATTTATGTTCAGTGGGAGGGCTTCGGTTTTAGCGGTATTAAGCTTGTAGTACGACATTTTAGCATATCGATCGAGGACAGCATGTAGGTGGGGTAAGGAGGATCTCGGTTGCAAGAGACAGAGCAAAATATCATCTGCAAAGAGACTTATCTTGTGCTGTTTCCCGCCTATATGGGGACTCAAGATTAGATTATCTCTTCTAATACATTCCGCTAATGGTTCAATCGCTAGAGCGAATATTAACGGGGACAGGGGGCATCCCTGTCGGGTACCATTAGTAATTTCAAATCTCGTAGAATGGCACCCATTCGTGAATACTCTAGCTGATGGGCAGGAATATAGGGCTAATATAGAGTTAAGAAAACGACCTCTAATGCCAAACCTGTGGAGCATATGCTGCATATAATTCCAATGGAGCCTGTCGAATGCCTTTTCGGCATCAAGTGAGAGGAGCAAGAGAGGTTGATCAGCCTGTCGGCAGTGTTCAATGATATTGATCACTCTCCTAGTGTTATCAGAAGCCTGTCTACCTACTACAAATCCAACTTGATCTGGGTCGATCAGGGCGGGTAAAAGGGGAGCAAGTCTATTTGCTATTAGTTTCGCAAAAAGTTTGACATCAACATTGAGCAAAGCTATGGGGCGATAGTTTTGGACGGAAGTGGGTGATTTGCCGGGTTTCGGGATTGTTATAATTTGGGATTCTAGCATTTCTTTCGGGAAATAGGAGCTGGTAGAGGCTTCATGAAACACATTTAATAAGGTAGGGGCAAGCAGTGTATTAAATTGCTTATAGAAGTTAGACGGGTACCCGTCTGGGCCAGGGGCCTTATTAAGAGGAAGGGAGGTAATAGCAGTGTGTATTTCCTCCAGAGTCCATGGGGAGTCAATGAGTTCAGTGTCTTGTTTCGACAAAGATGGGAGGGGGAGGGTCTGGAGGAACTCAGAAATTTCCAGAGGCTCAGGTTGAGGAGTATCAGGGTCATTTTTCAAATTATATAATTGGCAATAGTAGTCCGCGAACGCGTTGGCTATATCTGAGGGGTCCATAACTTTGGTGCCCTTGGAATTATATACTGCCTGTATCCGTTCCCGAGCTCTGCGTCCACGAAGTTTACGAGCAAGAAGTCTTCCCGCTCTATTGCCTAAGGAATAATATGTTTGGTTAAGCCGCTGAATGTTGCGGTGGACCTCAGCAAGCGCAAAGGAATTAACTTTGTCCCTGGCTGATAATAGCTTAGAGAAAATGGTTTTGTTTGAGGGGTCTTTTTTATGGGCCTTCTCTAGTGAGGTGACCTCCTGCTCCGCGGAGGCCAGCTGTTGGCGTGAGTCTCGTTTCAATTTAGCCGCGATTTGTATCGCTGAGCCTCGGACCACGGCTTTCAACGCACACCAGTGGGTGAACGTAGAAGTGTCTGAAGGTTGATTAGTACATAAGTACAATTCCAAAGCCGCCTGTACGGCCTGTAGGCCCTCAGGATTATTTAATAGATGGGAGCCTAATCTCCAGGGTCCCGGGGGAGCATTATATGAGAAGACATCCCAGCTCAGAAATAGAGGGGAATGGTCCGACCACGTCATTGGCAAGATGGTAATCTTGCGAATTGAGGCTAACGTTGGTCTATCTGTAATGGCCATGTCAATTCGGGAGTATGATCTATGTACATGTGAATAAAAGGTGTAATCTCGTGTCGTGGGATGTTTAACTCTCCAGGCATCATACCAGTCGTATTCAGCTAATAAAGTTTTAAAGGGCCCGGCTAACTTATGGGGTTTTAACGGATGAGGGAGTATAGGCGGGTTGGATCTATCTATGTTAGAGTCCGGGGCTATATTAAAATCGCCCAGAAGCAAAACAGCTCCCCTGGACTTCTCCTGGAGGGTTTGAAAGAGCTTTCTACAAAAAGGAATCTGCTTGGTGTTAGGCGCGTAGCAGCAGGCAATGGTTACCTCAACTTTTTCCAGATGGCCAACCAGTATTAGGTATCTGCCATCTGGGTCTGAGTATTGGGTCGAAAGCACAAACGGGCAGTTATGGGCTATAAGAATAGCTACCCCAGCCTTCTTAACAGGGCCATTAGCCATATAACATGGGGGGTATTTAGGGTTAGAGAAACGCGGGGGATTAGTACTTGGGAAGTGTGTCTCTTGCACGGCTGCAATATGTGCTTTTTGTTTTGTGAAATAAGTAAGGGCTAGTTTCCTCTTATGGGGGGAGTTCAGCCCCTTAGCATTAATTGAGATAACATTCACCATGGGTCAAGAAAAGGAACTGCGTAGCGTAAGCGACTCAAAGGATGTATATAAAACATACTTGACAATAGAGGTGACGTAGATTGGCTTACAAAACTGGGAGGTGGGAAAAAAAACAAAAATAAAAGGTGGGAAATAAAAAACAACAAAGAACATAACTAGTCTCCCTTGAGACCAGAACCAGACGCCTTGACCAGGCATCTGTGTAAAACTTTTGGGGGTTAGTGGCATGACAACCATCCACCACCCCAGCCCAGGGATATGTGTGAACCCCCGACTCAGCCCCCCCCCCCCCCCGAGCCCCCCCCCCCCCCCCCGCACCGCCCGGGACTTACCCACGGCGCCACGGAGGAGGGAGGGGGGGCCCCGGGGGGGAAGCCAAGCCAGGCGCCCAGTATCGTTAAATCAACATATTGCAATATACCGAAATAGGTAACAGTAACAAGAAGGAGGAGAGAAAAAATAACACTTTGAGTTGGCCGGTCTATCTTAAAGGTAGTTCTTGGCCACACACAACCTCCTCTTAAATTTAAACCTCTCAAAAAACATAAATATAATAGAACGTTGAAACAGCTGGAGAGAACATTAACTCGCTAGGTGAAAGGAGGGAATGCATGTATCAAAGCAATATATACTTTAAATGCGACATATGAAGAGTCAGCCATCACCTAGACTTGACTCCTACTTCACTGTGGACCAGTCCTGTTGAAGTCTACGCTGAGGAGAGGAATCTCCCCGGGTGAACTCGTTATATTCCAGGAGCTCAGGAGCTTCATTCCTTCATCGACATTATCAATCGCGATCGTGGAACCCTCACGTGCAATGAGAAGCTTGACAGGAAATCCCCAACGGTAAGAGATATTGTCTTTCCTTAGTGCCAATGTGATGGGTTGAAAGGAGCGGCGTCTGAGGAGAGTAGTTTGAGACAGGTCTCCAAATAGTTGCAGGTCCACAAGAGCCTTTGCGGTATCTGATGATGGTCTTGATGCTTTAAGAATTGCCTCTTTGATATGAAAATAATGCATTTTCATCAGAACATCTCTTGTAGCGTGGGCGGGGGCTGCTCTGGCTTTAGGTAGTCTGTGGATCCTGTCAATAAGGAGATCAGCCGATGAGGCCTGCGGTAAGAGTTTTCCGAATAGGTTAACAGCGAAATCATGAAGGCTGCTGTTAGATATCTCCTCAGGAACCCCGCGCAGTTTAATATTGCTCTGTCTAGATCTGTCCTCGAGATCTGCGATCATATGTCTAAGTTTGTGCACCTCATCCTCTAGGTTATTGTGGGAGTCCAATAGTTGGTTATGTGACCCCACCACCTCCTCCATTTTTGTTTCCAGATGGTTGGTACGGTCTCCTATCTCGTCGATGGATTGCTGACATGCTTGGAGAGTGGAGCGAAACTCCGCCGCGATTTCTGATTTAAATTGTGACATGAGCAATTTCATTGTACCCACTGTTAACGCATCAGAGTCGTTGACAGCCGCCATAGATGGGGAAGGCTGTCTCGGGGGAGATGTGTCAGAGGGAAGAGGTGAAGGCGGGGGGTCAGCCTTCTTCATCTGCGGTTTATCTCCCATTTTTTTAGGAGGTTGAGGGGAAGATTTAAAGAATGATATTTGTGATACAGATTTGGAGGCTTTCTGACGCTTGGGAGCCATAACAGAGGTCAGGATGATTTGGGGGAACTGTCAGAGTTGCAAGTGTTGAGAGCGAGGGTTCCACACGCTGGGTTACCAATTGGTGCACATCCCGGGCCGGGACGGTGGAGGGAAAAGAAGTAATCAAATCAAATCGCAGCCATCTTGTGTGAATGGAGCTCTCCCATCAGGGGGGGTGTAGTATATCAGAGTGGACACTAGATGGAGCTTCTGGGCCAGCAGCCAGCTATAATGTAGTAGGTAATGTGATATAGTATATTGTATATTGGGGGACAGGGGTACTTCGTAAGGGGGGCTGCGTTGGAAGAGTAAATATGAGAGGGGTCCAGCTTTATGAGCAGCCGTGCAGGAGAGTCAGCCCTAAGGCTGATCGATCAGGCCACTGTATATTCTGTGGGGCCTTACTCTCTTCCACCACTCAGGAGCAGGGGGGAGGGGGGGGGGGGGAACCCAGGGGAGATCCGGCTTCTTTTGGGTATGAGGCTTCTGTCTTACCTCCTCCCTCCGATTGGGCCCCCACCGCCGCTGCCAGGGTCCAGGGATTCAGCTGTGCCTCTGGTCCCGCTCTGGAGCTCCCTGTGTTGGGTGCCGCCGAGAAGCTGCCAGCCGAGCACTCGTTTCCCGCCTCCCGCCGCCGCCTCCGAGTCCCGAGCTCCCCGCTGTAGTCGCCGGGGAGAACACGTCCGTGCTGCCAGCGTCGGTCCACGGGGCCCCAGGGATCAGGTATGCAGCAATTAAGATGTGGAGAAGGGCAGGCGTCCTCTCCGTCGATCGCGGTCCCGCAGCTGGGGAGGTATATAAATCGAGGCCGGGGTCTCAGGAGCTCACGTAGGCCGCAACCCGCAGAGGCCCAGTAACGGGCCTCCCGGCTCCGCAGCTCACTCGTAGGGGTCCCCAGATAGTGCAGGCTGTGAAGGAGGGGGAAAATTTTCAGCCACCCCAAATATTTCTGTCTGGATGGGAGCTTATAAAGCAGGAGCTCCTCAGACACACGTCCTGCTGCAGCTCCAGCTAGGCCACGCCCCCAAATCCGTGGAGAATGATTTTAACGTTGTGCAAGGTTCTGCAACCTTTTGAACTTGCCACACGTGAAGTCCGTTCAGACACTGCCAGCCAGAGTCATTTCATTCCCCTCATCAGGCTTTTGCAGAAGAAGCTGGAGGCATTGAAGGAGGAGCTAAAACAGAGCGATTCCGCTAGGCATGTGGGACTTGTGGATGGAGCCCTTCATTCGCTTAACCAGGATTCACGGGTGGTCAATCTGTTGAAATCAGAGCACTACATTTTGGCCACCGTGCTCGATCCTAGATTTAAAACCTACGTTGGATCTCTCTTTCCAGCAGACACAAGTCTGCAGAGGTTCAAAGACCTGCTGGTGAGAAAATTGTCAAGTCAAGCGGAACGCGACCCGTCAACATCTACTCCTTCACATTCTCCCGCAACTGGGGGTGCGAGGAAAAGGCTACGAATTCCGAGCCCACCCGCTGGCGGTGATGCAGGGCAGTCTGGAGCGACTGCTGATGCTGACATCTGGTCCGGACTGAAGGACCTGCCAACGATTACTGACATGTCGTCTACTGTCACTGCATATGATTCTCTCACCATTGAAAGAATGGTGGAGGATTATATGAGTGACCGCATCCAAGTAGGCACGTCAGACAGTCCGTACGTATACTGGCAGGAAAAAGAGGCAATTTGGAGGCCCTTGCACAAACTGGCTTTATTCTACCTAAGTTGCCCTCCCTCCAGTGTGTACTCCGAAAGAGTGTTTAGTGCCGCCGCTCACCTTGTCAGCAATCAGCGTACGAGGTTACTTCCAGAAAATGTGGAGAAGATGATGTTCATTAAAATGAATTATAATCAATTCCTCCATGGAGACATTCACCAGCAGCAATTGCCTCCAGAAAGTACACGGAGACCTGAGATGGTGGATTCCAGTGGGGACGAATTAATAATCTGTGAGGAGGGGGATGTACACAGTGAAAGGGGTGAGGAATCGGACGATGAGGAGGAGGTGGACATCTTGCCTCTGTAGAGCCAGTTTGTGCAAGGAGAGATTGATTGCTTCTTTTTTGGTGGGGGCCCAAACCAACCAGTCATTTCAGTCACAGTCGTGTGGCAGACCCTGTCGCTGAAATGATGGGTTCGTTAAAGTGTGCATGTCCTGTTTATACAACATAAGGGTGGGTGGGAGGGCCCAAGGACAATTCCATCTTGCACCTCTTTTTTCTTTCATTTTTCTTTGCGTCATGTGCTGTTTGAGGAGTATTTTTTTGAAGGGCCATCCTGCGTGACACTGCAGTGCCACTCCTAGATGGGCCAGGTGTTTGTGTCGGCCACTTGTGTCGCTTAGCTTAGTCACACAGCGACCTTGGTGCGCCTCTTTTTTTCTTTGCGTCATGTGCTGTTTGGGAAATATTTTTTTCAAGTGCCATCCTGTCTGACACTGCAGTGCCACTCCTAGATGGGCCAGGTGTTTGTGTCGGCCACTTGGGTCGCTTAGCTTAGTCACACAGCTACCTCGGTGCAAATTTTAGGACTAAAAATAATATTGTGAGGTGTTCAGAATAGACTGAAAATGAGTGGAAATTATGGTTATTGAGGTTAATAATACTATGGGATCAAAATGACCCCCAAATTCTATGATTTAAGCTGTTTTTTTAGGGTTTTTTAAAAAAAACACCCGAATCCAAAACACACCCGAATCCGACAAAAAAAATTCGGTGAGGTTTTGCCAAAACGCGTTCGAACCCAAAACACGGCCGCGGAACCGAACCCAAAACCAAAACACAAAACCCGAAAAATTTCCGGTGCACATCACTAGAGTAGATATACAATAGTAATACTCATGTAAAGGTATCTGTTTAAATGATATGGGCAGCGTACCCCAACTCACAATCAAATGATCGATAGACGTATGTAAAAGGTATCTTTAACTTTTTAAGAGATGTGTACCCAACTCACAATTTCTTAGGCTGAAAGCCACATATAAAAGGTATCTTTGAGTGATTGAAAATGGCGTACCCAACTCACAATATCATGTGCTGAAATAATCATACAAAGGTTTCTTTATCTTCAATTCATGTGGAAGTGAGGAGACATCGAGTCCAAAATATGATAAGAGGGGTAGCAATTTATTGCAAAAAAACCAAAGCAGGGGTACAGTTAGCAAAACTTGCATAAAAACACATGAAAAATACAAATTAAGACCATACAAAATAATAAAAAACAAGCCGCATTATAAACAGGACAGCGTGGAGGAAAAAGACAAAGGGGGGGACAGTAAGGTCCAGACTCTTGAGATGCACTCCTCTGTAGCCCCCAAAAAGCTCCCTTGCTGTACTGCGAGTAATAAAAAGTAGTGGCTCCTCTCAGCAACTGACATGTTTGGATCCTGCTGGATCTTTGTCAAGGCACACAGAGAGGAGTGACTGAAGGGATATTTGTATGGTAGATGCTAGATCCAAGTGACCTAAAGGACCTATGACATCACAGGGAAGAGTCACATCACCAGAGGGAGGAGCTAGGCCAGCTGGATAGTTCCTCTACTATCCACGCCACCAACTACTACCTTTAGTAACCCGGTGGCGAGCGGAGTGGAGTGAGGGTACATTTTGGGTACCCTGTTCGGCCATGGCTCCTCCCCCTGGTGACGTGGCTCCACCCTTTGGCGACATCAGAGGTCCCTTACCCAACTTGGATTTAGAACCAACCATATTTGTACCCCCTGGAATGACGATTACAGGAAGTGAGGTCGTAATTGGAGTTTACCAAACTATGGTTTTAATGTGGATATAGGAGGCAATATTGCCACCCTATCTGTACCACTAATCTCTGTTTTAGGAGAAACTTGGATCAAAAAGAGTTAAAATGTGTTAGCTTAGCTAGAAATGCACATAATTACACACCCGGAAGTGGATGCCACACTAGAAGTGCGCGTGCGATCCAACTCCCGGGATGCGTTCCACAGCCTGGAAGTGTCTTAACACTGTGCACGGATGTTGGACCTGAGAATGAAACCTTGCACATATTGGCCCTCATTCCGAGTCGTTCGCTCGGTATTTTTCATCGCATCGCAGTGAAATTCCGCTTAGTGCGCATGCGCAATATTCGCACTGCGACTGCGCCAAGTATCTTTGCTATGAAGATAGTATTTTTACTCACGGCTTTTTCATCGCTCCGGCGATCGTAATGTGATTGACAGGAAATGGGTGTTACTGGGCGGAAACAGGCCGTTTTATGGGAGTGTGGCTGAAAACGCTACCGTTTCCGGAAAAAACGCAGGAGTGGCCGGAGAAACGGGGGAGTGGTTGGGCGAACGCTGGGTGTGTTTGTGACGTCAAACCAGGAACGACAAGCACTGAACTGATCGCACAGGCAGAGTAAGTCTGGAGCTACTCAGAAACTGCTAAGTAGTTTGTGAGCGCAATATTGCGAATACATCGGTCGCAATTTTAAGATGCTAAGATGCACTCCCAGTAGGCGGCGGCTTAGCGTGTGTAACTCTGCTAAATTCGCCTTGCGACCGATCAACTCGGAATGAGGGCCATTGTGCATGCATGTCAGTCTTACGGGTGCGTGTCAAGCACCGGAAATGCCAAATAGGAGAACACTAAGGGGGCTGTGAATGATATACCTCCAATATAGAAATAATAATAATGACATAAATCCAATACAGAAATAATATAAGAGGTTTGTAAATAAGGAAACAATATACAATAAAAAGTACATGTAACACAAAAGAAACAATGGTAGTTAGAGTCTTAACATCGTAATCAGTGGATTCGTCAGAAAAAGTCCAGTTCATTGATTCCTTCACAGATCCATATGGAGTCCAGACAGACATACCTTTTCTCTAACGTCCTAAGTGGATGCTGGGGACTCCGTAAGGACCATGGGGATTAGCGGCTCCGCAGGAGACTGGTCACAACTAAAGAAAGCTTTAGGACTACCTGGTGTGCACTGGCTCCTCCCACTAAGACCCTCCTCCAGACCTCAGTTAGATTCTTGTGCCCGGCTGAGCTGGATGCACACTAGGGGCTCTCCTGAGCTCCTAGAAAGAAAGTATATTTAGGTTTTTTATTTTACAGTGAGATCTGCTGGCAACAGACTTACTGCAGCGAGGGACTAAGGGGAGAAGAAGCGAACCTACCTAACAGGTGGTAGTTTGGGCTTCTTAGGCTACTGGACACCATTAGCTCCAGAGGGATCGACCGCAGGACCCGACCTTGGTGTTCGTTCCCGGAGCTGCGCCGCCGTCCCCCTTACAGAGCCAGAAGCAAGAAGAGGTCCGGAAAATCGGCGGCAGAAGACTTCGGTCTTCACCAAGGTAGCGCACAGCACTGCAGCTGTGCGCCATTGCTCCTCATGCACACCTCACACTCCGGTCACTGATGGGTGCAGGGCGCTGGAGGGGGAGGCGCCCTGAGGGCAATATATGACACCTTGGCTGGCAAATCTACATCATATATAGTCCTAGAGGCTATATAGATGTAAAATTACCCCTGCCAGTATTCCAGAAAAAGCGGGAGAAAGTCAGCCGAAAAAGGGGCGGGGCCATCTCCCTCAGCACACTGGCGCCATTTTTTCTTCACAGTGCAGCTGGAAGACAGCTCCCCAGGCTCTCCCCTGTGGTTTTCAGGCTCAAAGGGTTAAAAAGAGAGGGGGGGCACTAAATTTAGGCGCAATATATGTATACAAGCAGCTATTGGGGGAAAAATCACTCAGTTATAGTGTTAATCCCTGCATTTTATAGCGCTCTGGTGTGTGCTGGCATACTCTTTCTCTGTCCCCCCAAAGGACTTTGTGGGGTCCTGTCCTCAGTCAGAGCATTCCCTGTGTGTGTGCGGTGTGTCGGTACGGCTGTGTCGACATGTTGGATGAGGAAGGTTACGTGGAGGCGGAGCAGAGGCCGATAAATGGGATGTCGCCCCCTGTGGGGCCGACACCAGAGTGGATGGATAGGTGGAAGGTATTAACCGACAATGTCAACTCCTTACATAAAAGGCTGGATGACGTAGCAGCTGTGGGACAGCCGGCTTCTCAGCCCGCGCCTGCCCAGGCGTCTCAAAGGCCATCAGGGGCTCAAAAAACGCCCGTTACCTCAGATGGCAGACACAGATGTCGACACGGAGTCTGACTCCAGTGTCGACGAGGTTGAGACATATACACAATCCACTAGGAACATCCGTTACATGATGTCACAACTGAGGGCCTGAGCTGACGGGAGGCAGCCTCAGTTGTAGGGGCTGAGATGTACCGGAACCTGGGAGGTTGTATCAGACCCCTGGACATGTAAGTAACATGAATAATAACTGCCCGAAGGCGTGACCACGACAACTTGGATAAAAGTCAATGATGTTTATTATGACAACTCCGCAACACAGCAGCAGTAAAAGAAAACGTAAAAGTCAGCAAAGAATAAATACAGTTCCTGGGTACTACAGGATGGCAGGAGCCACAGGGCACTGGTAGTGTGAGATAGTTCTTATGATCTTCTAGATGGAAAGTCCTTACCAGGCCCGACTGTAGCAATGGAGATAACCCAGGATTGTGCCAGCTGGTGTTCCAGGAAAAGCTGGGTTGCTGAAGATAAAACAGCTGCTGTGGATACTGGCTGGAACCAGACTGTTGTTAGCACGGAGTGGATACTGGCTGGAACCAGTTAAATAATAAATGAACTTGGGAGCGATGAAATATGAACTGAAATGTAGAACTTGAGAGCGGAGAAATAATAATACCGGTGGAGAGTGGTAAAGTGTAGAAAGGACACCGGCCCTTTAAGGGAAGCTGTACTCTGCTGGAAGCTGAGCTGGAAGCAGGTAATGTTGTAGCTGGAAACAGATGAATCCACAATGGATTGGAGAGTCAGGCTACACCGCAGGTGGAATGCTGGTGCGGGTCTCTATGGTGGAAGTCTTGAGACAGGAGCTGGAACCTGGAAGACAATCACAGGAGAGAGACAAACAGGAACTAGGTTTGACAACCAAAGCACTGACGCCTTCCTTGCTCAGGCACAGTGTATTTATACCTGCAGCAAGGAAGGGATTGGCTAGGCAATTATGCAGATTATCAATACTGAGAACAGATTGGTGGAAATGATCAGCTGACAGAATCCAAGATGGCTGCGCCCATGCAGACACTTGGAGGGAAGTTTGGTTTGTAATCCATGTGGTAATGAAAACAGTAATGGCGGCGCCGGCCACCGGAGACAGGAGGCGCCAGGCTGACAGATGCACATCCAACCACGCGGACACAGCGGAGGCCGCGGCTGACGTAATCGCCACTCAGACACTCTGCATGCAGAAGTTCAGGGACGGCGGCGGAGGCCGCGGGAGACGCCATGCCAGGTGTAATATGGCGTTTACTGTGACAGCGTCCCAGAGTGACAGGAGAGGATACAGGAATGTACACATCAGGATAACAGATGGGATCCGGTCCTGGAGCGCTGAGCCAGCCTTAGGAGGCATCTGATGGGTAAGAAATGGCGTCCAGATACCCGGATCGTGACACATGATCTCGGCAATGAAAAATGTGTTACGCATTTCTGACATGAACCCAAGTACCACATAAAAGGGGTTTTATTTTTGGGGAGAAAAAGCAGCCAGTGTTTTGTTCCCCCATCAGATGAATGAATGAAGTGTGTAAAGAAGCGTGGGTTCCCCCGATAAGAAACTGGTAATTTCTAAACAGTTACTGATGGCGTACCCTTTCCCGCCAGAGGATAGGTCACGCTGGGAGATATCCCCTAGGGTGGATAAGGCGCTCACACGTTTGTCAAAAAAGGTGGCACTGCCGTCTTAGGATACGGCCACCTTGAAGGAGCCTGCTGATAAAAAGCAGGAGGCTATCCTGAAGTCTGTATATACACACACTCAGGTTCTATACTGAGACCTGCAATTGCCTCAGCAAAATAGTGCTGCTGCAGCGTGGTCTGATACCCTGTCAGATGATATTAATACCCTAGACAGGGATAATATTTTGTAGAGCATTTTAAAGACGTCGTCTTATATAGGAAGGATGCACAGAGGGATATTTACCGGCTGGCATCCAGAATTAATGCAATGTCCATTCTGCCAGGAGGGTATTAGAAACCCGGCAGTGGACAGGTGATGCTGCCTTTAAAAGGCACATGGAGATTCTGCCTTATAAGGGTGAGGAATTGTTTGGGGATGGTCTCTGGGACCTCGTATCCACAGCAACAGCTGGGAAGAAATTTTTTCACCTCAGGTTTCCTCACAAAAGCCTAAGAAAGCACCGTATTTTCAGGTACAGTCCTTTCGGCTTCAGAAAAGCAAGCGGGTCAAAGGCGCTTCCTTTCTGCACAGAGACAAGGGAAGAAGGAAAAAGCTGCTCCAGGCAGCCAGTTCCCAGGATCAAAATCTTTCCTCGCTTCCTCTGAGTCCACCGCATGATGCTGGGGCTCCACAGGTGGAGACAGGTGCGGTGGGGGCGCGTCTCGGGAACTTCAGGGACCAGTGGGCTTGCCCACAGGTGGATCCCTAGGTTCTGCAAGTAGTATCACAGGGATACAGGCTGGAGTTCGAGGCGACTCCCCCTCGCCGTTACCTCACATCAGCCTTGCCTGCTGCCCTCGGAGAAAGGTAGTACTGGCGGCAATTCAGAAGCTGTACTTCCAGCAGGTGAAATCAAGGTACCCCTCCTTCAACAAGGCCGGGGTTACTATTCCAAAATTTTGTGGTACCGAAACCAGACGGTTCGGTGAGACCCATTCTAAAATTTAAATCCTTGAACACTTATATACGAAGGTTCAAGTTCAAAATGGAATCGCTCAGGGCGATTATTGCAAGCCTGGAGAATTTCAGGGTATCACTGGACATCAAGGATGCTTACCTGCATGTCCCTATTTACCCTCTTCACCAGGTGTACCTCAAAATTGTAGTGCAGGATTGTCATTACCAATTCCAGACGTTGCCGTTGGTCTGTCCCCGGCACCGAGGGTATTTACCAAGGTAATGGCAGAAGTACTTATCCCGTACTTGGACGATCTCCTTATAAAGGCGAGGTCCAGGGAGCAGTTGTTCGTTGGAGTAGCACTATCTCGGGAAGTGCTACAACAGCACGGCTGGATTCTGAATATTCCAAAGTCGCAGCTGGTTCCTACGACGCGTCTACTGTTCCTGGGTATGGTTCTGGACACAGAACAGGATAAAAAGGGTTTCTCCCGGAGGAGAAGTCCAAGGAGTTGGCGTCTCTAGACGGAGACCTCCTAATACAAATACAGGTGTCGGTGCATCAATGCACGCGAGCCTTGGGAAAGATGGTAGCTTCTTACGAAGAAATTCCATTCGCCAGGTCCCATGCAAGGATCTTCCAGTGGGATCTGTTGGACAAGTGGTCCGGGTCGCATCTTCAGATGCATCGGCGGATAACCCTGTCTCCAAGGGCCAGGGTGTCGCTGTGGTGGTGACTGCAGAGTGCTCATCTTCTAGGGGGCCGCAGATTCGGCATACAGGACTGGGTCCTGGTGACCACGGATGCCAGCCTTCAAGGCTGGAGGGCAGTCACACAGGGAAGAAACTTCCAAGGCCTATGGAAAAGTCAGGAGACTTCCCTACACATAAATGTTCTGGAACTATGGGCCATTTACAATGCCCTAAGTCAGGCTAGACCCCTGCTTCAACACCGGCCGGTGCTGATCCAGTCAGACGTCATGGCGGTGGGTCAGGGAAACCGACAGGGCGGCACAAGAAGCAGGATGGCGATGGCAGAAGCCACAAGGATTCTCCGATGGGCGGAAAATCATGTGTTAGCACTGTCAGCAGTGTTCATTCCCGGAGTGGACAACTGAGAAGCAGACTTTCTCAGCAGACACGACCTCCACCCGGGAGAGTGGGGACTTCATCCAGAAGTCTTCCAAATGATTGTACACCGTTGGGAAAGGCCACAGGTGGACATGATGGCGTCCCGTCTCAACAAAAAGCTAAAAAGATATTGCGCCAGGTCAAGGGACCCTCAGGCGATAGCTGTGGACGCTCTGGTAACACCGTGGGTGTACCAGTCGGTGTATGTGTTCCCTTCTCTGCCTCTCATACCCAGGGTAATGAGAATAATAAGAAGGAGAGGAGTAAGAACTATACTCATTGTTCCGGGTTGGCCGAGAAGAGCTTGGTACCCAGAACTCCAAGAAATGATCTCAGAGGACCCATGGCCTCTGCCGCTCAGACAGGACCTGCTGCAGCAGGGGGCCTGTCTGTTCCAAGTCGTACCGCGGCTGTTTTTGACGGCATGGCGGTTGAACGCCGGATCCTGAAAGAAAAGGGCATTCCGGAGGAAGTTATCCCTACGCTATTTAAAGCTAGGAAAGAAGTGAACGCAAACCATTATCACCGCATATGGCGGAAATATGTTGCGTGCTGTGAGGCCAGTAAGGCCCCAAAAGGAGGAATTTCAGCTAGGTCGATTTCTGCACTTCCTACAAGTCAGAGGTGACTATGGGCCTAAAATTGGGTTCCATTAAGGTCCAGATTTCGGCTCTATCGATTTTCTTCCAAAATAGAACTGGCTTCACTGCCTGAAGTTCAGACTTTTGTTAAGGGAGTGCTGCATAGTCAGCCCCCGTTTGTGCCTCCAGTGGCACCGTGGGATCTCAACGTAGTGTTGGATTTCCTGAAGTTGCATTGAGTTGAGCCACTTAAATCCGTGGAGCTACAATACCTCACGTGGAAAGTGGTCATGCTGTGGGCCTTGGCGTCGGCCAGGCGTGTATCAGAATTGGCGGCTTTGTCATGCAAAAGCCCTTATCTGTATTTTATATGGATAAGGCGGAATTGAGGACTCGTTCCCAATTCCTTCCTAAGGTGGTATCAGTTTTTCATGTGAACCAACCTATTGTGGTGCCTGTGGCTACTTGGGACTTGGAGGATTCCAAGTTTCTGGACGTAGTCAGGGCCCTGAAAAATATGTTTCCAGGACGGCTGGAGTCAGAAAGACTGACTCGCTATTTATCCTGTATGCACCCAACAAGCTGGGTGCTCCTGCTTCTAAGCAGACTATTGCTCGCTGGATCTGTAGCACGATTCAACTTGCACATTCTGCGGCTGGACTGCCGCACCCTAAATCTGTAAAAGCCCATTCCACGAGGAAAGTGGGCTCTTCTTGGGCGGCTGCCCGAGGGGTCTCGGCTTTACAAATTTGCCGAGCTGTTACTTGGTCGGGGTCAAACACTCTTGCAAGAGTCTACAAGTTTGATACCCTGGCTGAGGAGGACCTAGAGTTTGCTCATTCGGTGCTGCAGAGTCATCCGCACTCTCCCGCCCGTTTGGGAGCTTTGGTATAATCCCCATGGTCCTTATGGAGTCCCCAGCATCCACTTAGGACGTTAGAGAAAATAAGATTTTACTCACCGGTAAATCTATTTCTCGTAGTCCGTAGTGGATGCTGGGCGCCCATCCCAAGTGCGGATTGTCTGCAATACTTGTATATAGTTATTGCCTAACTAAAGGGTTATTATTGAGCCATCTGTTGAGAGGCTCAGTTGTTATCATACTGTTAACTGGGTATAGTATCACGAGTTATACGGTGTGATTGGTGTGGCTGGTATGAGTCTTACCCGGGATTCAAAATCCTTCCTTATTGTGTCAGCTCTTCCGGGCACAGTATCCTAACTGAGGTCTGGAGGAGGGTCTTAGTGGGAGGAGCCAGTGCACACCAGGTAGTCCTAAAGCTTTCTTTAGTTGTGCCCAGTCTCCTGCGGAGCCGCTAATCCCCATGGTCCTTACGGAGTCCCCAGCATCCACTACGGACTACGAGAAATAGATTTACCAGTGAGTAAAATCTTATTTTCTCTCATAAGAGCACGAGTCCATATATAAAACGTCCTTGCATAAACATATAAGAGGTTCTGCATATAGGAACAGAAGGAGACATATACATAGAGGTTAATCGCATGTACTGTTACAGGAACCAGTTCATTTCAAAATCATTGTTCAAACCATTTGGTATTAATGTCTTATGAGTATATATCACTGTCATCTCTGCCTTGGCTAATCTGCTGGCCAGGTCTTTGTTTCTTATATCTGGTTTGATAATTTGCAAACCATAAAAAACAATTATATCAGATCCAGAACTTTGATGATTTTCTTTGGAGTGGAGTGAGGATGCATGTGTCTCAAACCCCTTTTTAATATTCCTGATATGTTCTTCTATCCTGATCTTTAACTGCCTCAATGTTCTTCCTATATAGAACTGCATGTGCATTGTATGGTGTACACTATGTTCTTGCTATTACATGTAATGAAATCTTTTCTTTTAACCTCTATCCCATTTAAGAAGATTTTTTAAGTTCTATTAGTGGTACCTTAATTATTATTTTCACAACCCTGGCACGTGCAGCATCTATAGAAACCTGTAGACTTGATGGTAGTTTTTTTTAGGTGCTGGTGGTAGCATGCTAGACCAGTGGTTCTCAACCTCGGTCCTCAAGTACCCCCAACAGTTCATGTTTTCCAGGTCTCCTCACAGGATTGCAAGTGAAACAATTTGCTGCACCTGTTGGTCTTTTATAACGTGTCAGCGAGTAATGATTACAACTGCTTGTGACCTTGAAAACATGAACCATTGGGGGTACTTGAGGACAGAGACTGAGAACCACTGTGCTAGACCACTAGTTTATTTTTAAGATTTGGTGTTTTCCGGTAAATGCACACTTTTTTTTTTTTTCTCGGGGGGGTATACAGTATGCCGGCTTTTGGGATCCCGGCACTCAGTATACCAGCACCTATTCTCCCTCTTGGGGATCCACAACCCCCCTGGAGGGAGAATAAATAGCTACACGTGCCACCGTGCACGCAAGGGGCTCATTTGCACTCGCCCCACTGCCAGCAGTCAGGATCCCGATCACCAGCCACTCATACTACACCCTTTTTTGTGTAGTAGGGAACCTATAACGGAATCTTTCAGTAAAAGTTTTCAGTGTCTTCATAAGATATTTTTTCCCATATTCCGATGCTGGTTATTAAAACCAGAGATGAAGGCCCAAGAGAAACGGTCATCTTTTTCTTTTCACTTTCAGAAGTTCTGATCTTTCTATGGTTCAAAGAGAGAACTACCTTGGTGAAAAACCTCCTAACTTAGGCTTCAAAGTCTTCAGTTTCTCCTATCCATATTCTCTTTTCTTTAAAGTAACTCCATTTCCCCCATCGACAAATTCCATATCTATGCTGGTTTCTTCTTGAAAACAAGTTCAGAGGAGCAATGATTGAAAGTGTAGATTTATGATTTTACCAGTTCATAAATACCCTTCCTGTTCCTGGCAGAAGTTTATGTATGGTGAACATAAATTACTTATTTGAGCAATGTATGAGGGAGACGAGACATAAGCTCACAGAAGATATATAGTGCATCCGGAAAGTATTCACAACGCTTCACTTTTTCCACATTTTGTTATGTTACAGCCTTATTCCAAAATGGAAAAAAAAAAAAATTATATATATATATATATATATATATAAATACACACACACACACACACACACACACACACACACACACACACACACACACACACCTCAAAAAAATAAAGGGAACACTAAAATAACATCCTAGATCTGAATGAATGAAATATTCTTATTAAATACTTTGTTCTTTACATAGTTGAATGTGCTGACAACAAAATCACACAAAAATTATCAATGGAAATCAAATTTATTAACCCATGGAGGTCTGGATTTGGAGTCACCCTCAAAATGAAAGTGGAAAAACACACTACAGGCTGATCCAACTTTGATGTAATGTCCTTAAAACAAGTCAAAATGAGGCTCAGCAGTGTGTGTGGCTTCCATGTGCCTGTATGACCTCCCAACAATGCCTGGGCATGCTCCTGATGAGGTGGCGGATGGTCTCCTGAGGGATCTCCTCCCAGACCTGGACTAAAGCATCCGCCAACTCCTGGACAGTCTGTGGTGCAACGTGGCATTGGTGGATGGAGCGAGACATGATGTCCCAGATGTGCTCAATTGGATTCAGGTCTGGGGAATGGGCGGGCCAGTCCAAAGCATCAATGCCTTCGTCTTGCAGGAACTGCTGACACACTCCAGCCACATGAGGTCTAGCATTGTCTTGCATTAGGAGGAACCCAGGGCCAACTGCACCAGCATATGGTCTCACAAGGGGTCTGAGGAGCTCATCTCGGTACCTAATGGCAGTCAGGCTACCTCTGGCGAGCACATGGAGGGCTGTGCGGCCCCCCAAAGAAATGCCACCCCACACCATTACTGACCCACTGCCAAACCACTCATGCTGGAGGATGTTGCAGACAGCAGAACGTTCTCCTTGGCGTCTCCAGACTCTGTCACGTCTGTCACATGTGCTCAGTGAGAACCTGCTTTCATCTGTGAAGAGCACAGGGCGCCAGTGGCGAATTTGCCAATCTTGGTGTTCTCTGGCAAATGCCAAACGTCCTGCACGGTGTTGGGCTGTAAGCACAACCCCCACCTGTGGGCGTCGGGCCCTCATACCACCCTCATGGAGTCTGTTTCTGATCGTTTGAGTAGACATGCACATTTGTAGCTTGCTGGAGGTCATTTTGCAGGGCTCTGGCAGTGCTCCTCCTGTTCCTCCTTGCACAAAGGCGAAGGTAGCGGTCCTGCTGCTGGGCTGTTGCCCTGGCCTCCTCCACATCTCCTGATGTACTGGCCTGTCTCCTGGTAGCGCCTCCATGCTCTGGACACTACGCTGACAGACACAGCAAACCTTCTTGCCAAAGCTCGCATTGATGTGCCATCCTGGATGAGGTGCACTACCTGAGCCACCTGTGTGGGTTGTAGGGAGGCCATACAGGCACGTGGAAGCCACACACACACTACTGAGCCTCATATTGACTTGTTTTAAGGACATTACATCAAAGTTGAATCAGCCTGTAGTGTGTTTTTCCACTTTAATTTTGAGGGCGACTCCAAATCCAGACCCTTGATTAAGTCCTGATGGACGAAACACGTTGGACATTCCATGACCTTTCTCAGACTGACCTCCTGTACCTAAGATAAGCACTTTATACACATATATCACAATTTGATGTGTACCTTGTACTTATTTTTTTAGTCTCAAATTTTTATGAATTTTAATGCTTTAGCATTTCTCTTTTTTAACAAAAGCGGATTATTATTTCTTATATTTTGCAAAATAAATATGCATCTTTTATAAAAAAAATATTTTATGTTCCTTCACAACCGACACCATTGGTCGCTTGTGCCCATATTCCTGTGTGTGTATATATTATATATACCCCTTAAAATTCTACACACAATATCCCATAATGACAGCGTGAAAAAAGTTTGAGATTTTTCCACATTTATTCAAAATTTAAAAGAATAGAAATCGAAATGTACTTAAGTATTCAGAGCCTTTGCTCAATATTTTATTGATGCACCTTTGGCAGCAATTACAGCCTCAAGTTGTTCTGAATATCATGCCACAAGCTTGGCACATTCATCTTTGGACAGTTTTGGCCATTCCTCTTTGCAGCACCTCTCAAGCTCCATCAGGTTGGATGGGAAGCGTCGACGCACAACCATTTTCAGATCTCTTCAGAAATATTAAAAATCGGATTCAAGTCTGGGCTCTGGCTGGGTCACTCAAGGACATTCACAGAGTTGTCCTGAAGCCATTCCTTTGATATCTTTGCTGTGTGCTTAGGGTCGATGTCCTGCTGAAAGATGAACAGTCGCCCCAGTCAGAGGTCAAGAGCAGGTTTTTATCCAGGATGTCTCTGTACAGTGCTGCATTCACCTTTCCCTCTATTCTGACTAGTCTCCCAGTTCATGCCGCTGAAAAACATCCCCACAGCATGATGCTGTCACCACCATGCTTTACTGTAGGGATGGTATTGGCCTGGCGATGAGCAGTGCCTGGTTTCCTCCAAAGATGACGCCTGGCATTCACGCCAAAGAGTTCAATCTTTGTCTCATCAGACCAGAGAATTTTGTTTCTCATGGTCTGAGAGTCCTTCAAGTGCATTTGGGCAAACTTCTGGTGGGCTGCCATATGCTTTTTACTAAGGCGTGGCTTCCATCTGGCCACTCTACTATACAGACCTGATTGGTGGATTGCTGCAGAGATTGTGGTCCTTCTGGAAGGTTCTCCTCTCTCTCTCTCTCTCCACAGAGGAATGCTGTAGCTCAGACAGAGTGACCATCGGGTTCTTGGTCACCTCCCTGACTAGGGCCCTTCTTCCCCGATCGCTCAGTTTAGACAGCCAACCAGCTCTAGGAAAAGTCCTGGTAGTTCAGAAATTCTTCCATTTATGGAAGACAGAGGCCACTGTGCTCATTGGGACCTTCAAAGCAGCAGATATTTTTCTGTATCCTTCCCCAGATTTGTACCTCAAGATACTCCTGTCTCGGAGGTCTACAGACAATTCCTTTGACTTCATGCTTGGTTTGTGCTCAAACATGCACTTTCAAGTGTGGGACCTTATAGACAGGGGTGTGCCTTTCCAAGCCATGTCCAATCAACTTTATTTACCACAGGTGGACTCTAATTAAGCTGTAGGAACATCAAGGATGAGTGGAAACAGGATGCACCTGAGCTCAATTTTGAGCTTCATGGCAAAGGCTGTGAATACTTCTGTACATGCGACTTCTTACTTTTTTTTTTTTTTAATAAATTGTCAAAAAATCTCAAAAAAATAAATTTCACATTGTCATTATGGGGTATTGGGTGTAGAAGTTTGAGGGAAAATATGAATTTATTCCATTTTGGAATTAGGCTGTAACATGAAATGTGGAAGAAGTGAAGCACTGTGAATACTTTCCAGATGCACTGTAATATTGAGCGTTCGTGACAATGATGGTGAAAGCCACCACAGTGGGTAGGGTACCACAAAGTAAAATGTTACAGTAAAATGTCTTCTGGTCGGAACCAGAGCAACTGCTGTAACTGGATGCAGTACTTACAATATTTTTTAATTAAATAAAGATGAGCCATCTCTATTTACAGGGCCACAAGTAAGGGGGGCACTATGGGTGCGCACTCCCCAGATCTGAGTGTAAGATTTAAAAAAATTTTTTTTTTTTTTAAATGCAGGAAACTTGTGGTGCATCAGTAGCATGCCATGGAGGGGGAAGAAGTACAGTAAACTCAAAAGATAACTCTCGTAATTTGAAATGCCACACTTGTATATCTGTGTAAAAAGTAGCATTTACAGTTTTCACATTAAATCTATATGCCTCAGCTTGACCAGTGTAATACTGCTACAGTGGTCCATTTCAGAAGCGCCCTCTGCAAACACCTGCACAGCATCAGGCAAAAGTACAAAATATCATGCCAGGCAAAAGTACAAAATAAGCAAGACACAATATTGTCAGATATCTTTATTAGTTCAGACCAAGCCAGTACCATTGAGAACAATCTTGATAGCTAGTGTTTAGCTTATGGTGTATAAGGTGGAGGCCGAGTCTCTGCAGAGATCTTCTCATATGCAGGAGGGGCACCAGGTATCTGCAAAAAGAAAGAAAAAAAAATTGAGATAAGCAGTTTTCATTTTTACCTTAGATTTGTTATCCCAATTATCTAATGCCAACTACAGCTGAAATGTTGGCACCAGAACACTGTCCTTGGGAGGTTGGGATATTGCATACAAAAGCTTGTGATAGCTGTCAAGGTATTTAGCCAAAAGAAAGGAAACTGAACACCGAGTTGTCAACTTAGGCTGTGATTAGTTATTGTATTGCAAATCGAACCATACTGCAGTCTTGGACCAGGATTTTCTGAATCCAAATTATTGAATATGTCTAACAGTAAAACCACAAGTAAATCTGGCCATACAAGCTGGATCAAACAGACTTAGGGGGAGATGTACTAAGTAGTTATAGAAGTGGAGAAGTGAGCCAGTGAGGAAGTTGCCCATGGCAACCAATCAGCATTGATGTAACATTCATAATTTGCATACTATAAAAGTATACAGAGCAGCTGTATACTGGCCATAGGACCCATCGGTAAGACTTCTAGTGAGACCAATTGTCAGCCAGGTGATTTACTTTCCCCCCCTCCTTTTACATTACAAAAAAAAAACCACACACCATGTATGGCAAAGGTTCTCAAACTCGGTCCTCGGGAGCCCACACAGTGCATGTTTTGCAGGTAACCCAGCAGGTGCACAGGTGTATTAATTACTCACTGACACATTTTAAAAGGTCCACAGGTGGAGCTAATTATTTCACTTGCGATTCTGTGAGGAGACCTGCAAAACAT
The DNA here is from genome assembly GCF_028390025.1 of Pseudophryne corroboree. Lineage (NCBI taxonomy): Eukaryota > Metazoa > Chordata > Amphibia > Anura > Myobatrachidae > Pseudophryne > Pseudophryne corroboree. Next base: position 526,497,885 of record NC_086444.1, on the reverse strand, counting down.
GCACCGTGTGGGCCCCCGAAGACAGAGTTTGAGAACCTCTGATGTATGGGAAAGCCCACGGTTATTTGGTGGCACCAAGATATTAAGGACAAAACTGAAGCTGCCCTGCCTCTACCCACTGTAGACAAGCAGTGGCTGAAATGGGGTTGCCCCCAGTAATGATGCATTTACTTGACAGGTAGCCCCCTGGCAACTGTCATAGCAAGCAGAGCAGCCGGGCCAGGAGCTCTTTCACTACCACCATTACCCATGACTCCCATGTATGCGAGACGTACTTGAGAGCTCAACGCTGGGCTAAATGGAGAGGCAAGTGTCAATGCTCACTCCTTGTGCTGTAAGTGGATATAAGCCGTCGGTATATGGCAGGTAGTTTGCGTAGTGCGAGAGCTCCTTTGGCATACCACTCACACACTCCTGTCCTCCTTACCAACTTTCAGAGTGATGCAGAGGGGCTTGCTGGGGACCTAAACCTGGTCTGCTTTATGCTACACTTTGTCCCTTTGGGGTTGACCCCCTTGTCTGTTAGTTTTAGATAGTTTGGGTTTTTTTTTTTTGTTTTTTTTTTTTTGTTTTTTAAATGTGGGAGTTGAAAATTGTCCATTAATGGTACTAAAGGATTTTCACCAGCCCGCAGGGGACCATAGGAACGTCTGGATAATATCACACAGGAGCAGCCATAGTTAGAGCAATTGTGCTTGTTTTCTCCTCTTCATCAATATAATCAGTGGGCTCTAGTGGACTTCACCGAGGACGCTCGGTGTCATTAGCCCAAGAGAGGTAATTATACACATCTTCACAATTGCTAATTTATTTGCTACCGGGACTTCCACGATCTGATAGCTTTTAAGTGTATGTTGCCTCTGCACTTATAAGAGAGCCTGCAGACTATTTAGTACTTACACAAAGATTAAAATCCTTGGAGTGATATAATTCTAGTGAGCAGTTACAATAACTATTTTTTTTAACAGTGTTACCAATTTCTATTGCACTGATTCAACAATTTTAGATACTATAATAACAAATTTATCTGTGGACACCGTCTTGTTTACTGAAAATATGCCTAGTTCTTTCAGAGTATATACAAATTTATAACTTTAAAAAAGTGTCATCTTAATAAAAAAATAAAAAAAATTATATCAATTTTGCTCGTCAGCTCTCCACAAATATGTTCCACCAATAACACCATAAGCGCAGCCTTTTTCTTTTCTTTTTATGTATGTATGTATGTATGTATGTATGTATGTATGTATGTATGTATTTATAAAATAAACCGCCATTTACCATATTGGTCAAGGTGCTGTAATCCTGTAATGGCACTTTACACTCCCCTGTCTCTCGTGATGTGCCAAACATCGACTGGATTGCAAATGGATTCAAGTAGCGACTCTAAAATAAAACAATCCAAATTTTTTAAAAAGCAATGTAAATGCAAGTACTTGTCAGAAGTTATGGGCAACATTTTATCGCAAGTCCTTTCTTACCCCAACTACTTTGTAGCCACTTCGCTTCTTAAAGTACCAGCAGCCAATTATTAGAATAAGGGCAGCTAATACAGCAAGAACAACAATGCCAGCAGTCCTAGAAAGAAACACAACTGTAGTAATATAACCAGAAGAAACAACAAAAAATTATATATACACTTACATATACATGCATGTGACTCAATAACAGGCATTATGGCTGTTTTATCTACAGCTCCAGTCACCATACCACTTAAAGATGTCCATGCAATAGTCCCAGCGCAGTAAATGCATGCACTGGGTCTTTGAACATCAGCGGACATAAGTATATCCTACTCACTAGAGCGGCGACTGTGTTTAACATAACATAGAGTACTGCTTGCAAGTAAGCAAAGCCCTTTATGATGTGGCCAAAAGTGAAATGATACTTTACACAGTGCTTGTCTGATGGAGTCCTACAAGCCCTTTTTGATCTCGTTACTTTTTTCACTCATGCCCCCATTTATCAAAAATTTTTAAGCTAATTAACGTTACCGCTCTCCGTGCTTTACTTGTATTCAGCAATGAAGCTGCCGCTGGTGAGTGGTAATATAAAAACACCTGTCAGTGCTGTTTTTCAAGCCCAACAGCGCTGACGAATGCTCTCTGTGGCATCCCTAACTACTGCGCATGCACCATTGTATGCACATTCCCAGCACATGCGCAGTAGTAATTTCCAGGCGCCGTGGTCATGTCAGGACTGCATGCCGAATGGGTGGAGCTGTGTCCATAGAAACCAGTCAGCCAGGGGATCACGCTGGATAAACACTGCCGCAGCAGAAAATTAGTTTGCAGCCGGGAAACTACCAGAGGCGTAACAAGGGTAGGGTGAGTGGGGCGCGTGCCCTGGGCACCTTGGCAGGCCCAGGAGCGGGGGGCGCCGCCGGCAGCCAGGGCATCATGCCCTGCTCGCCCCCGTCACGCCGAAATGCGAGGGGAGGAGAGCGCTGCGTCTCTCCCTCACCGCCGCTGCCAGCACTAGCAGCGCTGCGTGTGTCCGGTCTCCGGCGTTAACCATCAGAGCTTGCAGACTGGCTCCTGATTGGCTGCCGGTCCGCGAGCTCTGATTGGCTAGCGAACCGGCGCCACACAGCCACCGGAGACCTGGAGCGGTGAGGGGAAGGAGAGGCGCTGCGCTCTCCTCCCCTCACATATCAACAAGTCAAGCGGTGAGTGACCGGGGGGGTGGCACAGTGGGGCAATGTATCCGGCACCGAGTAGGGCAATGTATCCGGCACCGAGTGGGTCATTTTCAGTGGCCACACCCCTTCTGGTGTGTGCGACTGCGCCCATTTTTTCGACGCACGCCTTCGGCGCGCGCACATGCTTCTTTTGGTGTTTTTTTTTTGTTTTGTTTTTTTGGGGGGGGGGGGGGGGGGGGAGCCATTTTCCATCTTGCCCTGGATTCCGAAAATCCTAGCTACGCCTCTGGAAACTACGGTAGTTGATAAATGGGGAGCATACATTTTAAACAGTATAAAAGAGAATACTGCATGTGTGTTTAAGGGTGATAGACTTTAAAGCCATACTACACCCCTTAATAGGGAACTTAACCATGTTACACTTCAACGTGGCTGTGAAGCAGCAACGACTAGCAGGAGATTATGGTTATGTGCAAGGGCGTAGCTACCATAGATGCAGGCAGTGCAGCTGCTATAGGGCCCAGATTTGAGAGGGACCCACCTTCCCTGTCAACGTTACATGTGTTGTATACATTTTTCGCCATTGGATGGTACATGGGGGCCCTTTCAAACTTTTACCTTGGTATGCCCCTGGACCTGCTCATTGTTGTGTGGTATAAAATGAACTGGAGGGCATGTTATACAATATGAACCGGAGCACTAATGCCGCCAATATGAACGGGGAGCACTATATATAATAATGTGAATTGGGGGTACTGTGCGGCATAATGTGTACTGGCAGCTGTGAAATGTGACTTAGGGTGAACTTAATCACTACTACGATTCATAAATGAAACTAGGGCACAACATTAAATAAGGCTCTACTATGGTTCAGTAAATGAACTAGGGCACTATTATAGGGCATAACATTAACAACTGCTGCAGAGAAGTGTCTCTCTAGAGCACAGGTTCTCAAACGCTGTCCTCAGGACCCCACACACTGCATGTTTTGCAGGTCTCCTCAAAGAATTGCAAGTGAAATAATTAGCTCCACCTGTGGACCTTTTAAAATGTGTCAGTGGGTAATTAATACACCTGTGCACCTGCTGGGTTACCTGCAAAACATGCACTGTGTGGGGTTCTGAGGACTGAGTTTGAGAACCACTGCTCTAGAAGCATGGGGACAGGGGCCCCTTTCAAAACATTGCTATGGCGCCCACAAAGTTCTGGCTACGCCCCTGATTATGGAGAGACATGGTCAAAAGGTCACCACATGAAAGGCAGACATGAATTTTTAATGGGTTTTTTTTGGTGTGAAAATGTTGCTTGCAGCAGGTGGACCCCAGTTAATTAGTGCACCACTTCAGGCAAGGTGCCTTCCTCTGCTTGGCAAAGGTTACTATTCCCAAATTTAATTCACGTGGATGATAAAGTATGAAAAAGTCCTGAAAATGAAAAAAATATTCTCCCCCAAAAAACACAAATCATCATGTCGACCTTTTGACCATATGGTGTAAACTACCGACTTGTCGGCCCATCATCCAGATACTGAAGATTACTGCATGCATAGCAGTGTTGCAAACCGTATCACATTAAAAACTAGGGTGGTATTCATGTGACCAGCGGTCAGGAGACCGACCATCACATGACCTCCTCCAGCATCCCGACCCCTCACTATCCCAATGGTCGGCATGCCAACCAACAGCGACTATTTACACTCGTGGGTGTCCACGACACCCATAGAGTGGGAATAGAACCCGTGGCAACTGCAGGTCGCCACCGAGCCTGCAGCGTGGCAAACCCGCAAGGGGCTTGCTGCACTCGCCCCTCCCCGCTGGGATCCGGCATCTGTATGTTGACCGGCGGTCTGGTCAGCCATACTACACCCTAAAAACTCTGCATGCAGCAAATGATATCTAGCATACCAATAAAAGGTCTTTGCTGAGAGTTGTTCATGCAGATGGAGGAAATAAAAACTACTAAGTTGCATGCTTGTTGGAATGAGAAGAGATACACGGGCAGCGTTAGTAACATCTTACACCCACAATAAGGTTGCGGAGGACACGGTTTAGAACATGAAGGACACTTACCCCTCGGAGCTGAGCCCGTAGGTTGGCCGGCCTCTGCTGTCTGCCCCTAGGGTATGCGATGAGCCAGATCGGGGCATTTTTTTTCCGAACTCGCACAACCAGCTTTTACTAAAGCGCAAATAGAGAGCGTTATCCGGCAGCATGACACCAGCCCTGAGTGTACACTCCCGAGTGAGCCGGCGCCCGCTGCTATATAGCCAGCTTCCCAATCATTACCCCACCTACACCTGATCACCATTATCACGCTGTAACCACTAGTTCTAGGGAAACTCATCACTTGTATTTGGGAATAAGTAAAAGGAGTATACATAACAAGCTAAACCACGTGTTTATAGGCTTGTATCAGTGGTCGCTTTCAAATCGTGCATGGAAAACCAATAACTCACATTCATTTACATGACACCTGGTGCAGAAAATGGATCTAAGCGATCAAGAAAGTTTACCGAATGAAAAGTTTGTTTGCTAATTGCTATGTATAAAGGCACGTGATCTGTTACAAATCGAATTAACCACGTCACATTGTTGGAACATATTAATAAAACGTTTATTGTTTAAAATTGACTAAGCCTAGATTTTATATTGGTACAGCGACTTCAAAGACAAATTGCATAAGTGTTTATATTTGTGGATAATATGGTGCATACAATAATTGACCAAAATGATCTAAATTAGATTATTAAGAATAACACAACACGCAGTCTGGACTTACCTCGCAATGGAGGGCTCTCTGGTGTGTGAATGCAGTGGTTGCTTTTCTCTCATAACCATTTGTGTCTGGGTCTTATGACTATCACGGGTTCAACACTCAAGAAACCTTTTGATTTGTTTTAATGAGCATGAAGGCTTGAGCAATCCATCCCTACTGTGCAAAATCACATGCACATTCCCTTAAGGGGAGAGTACTTTTAGCAAAGAAAGTAGTGAATGGCACAAATTCATCAACGCAAAAAAAAGTGCTGACGTATTTCTAACAAATTCAACAATTTGCAGAACTACACTGGTAAATGTTCAGAAATACTTCAGTAACATTACATTAAACATGGGTTCATAAAGTTCATAAACCATGGGCGGGATGTAATATAGGAAAAATGCGGTAAAACCCCCATTTCGGGGGTTTTACCGCATTTTCAAATGTACTAAGACCCCACCGCCGGTTTTTCGCCGTCCAGGGTATCGCAATCTCTGGATGGCGATACCCTATAGAAGCCTATGGGCTTCTTATCGCCGACCGCCGCAACACGCAGCCTCCGCCGTCCCCACCGCAGACGCCGATCCCCCTTCCCCCCGGCATTCCTCCAGGCTGCCCTGGTCCCGGAAGGTAGTCTCCTCCTCCCCCTAGCAACGCATCCAGAGGTCCTTCCGGCTGCAGGGGGAAGGAGGAGGCACCGGGGGCAGCCTGCTGCTACTTCCCGGCGTGGGAGAAGTGTGGAGACCCCTGGGAGGTGACGGAGACCCCCCGCAGACCACCTCACAGGTATCGCAGGGGGCCTCTGTCACCGCATTGCGGTATTGATCGCATATGTTAGTACATATGCGATCAACATCGCTGCGATGCGCGGCGAGGGGCGGCGATGTATCTTAATACATCCCGCCCCATGTGTTGGAAAAAGATAGTAGGGTTATTAGATGTTTTGTGTACAAGGTATAGCATACCTCCCAACTGTCCTGATTTTCTGGGACTGTCCCGCTGTCCCACGCACGGGCCCCAGTGTCCCGTGGTGGGGAGCAGCTGGGAGGCTCCTGTCACTGCTGCTCTGCTTAGCAGAGCAGCGGTGAATAGATGCTGTGCGCATGCACACAGCGTCTATTCACGAGTGACAGGGAGAGGGGGCATGCCAGCAGCTCACAGCGCTGGCATGCCCCCTCAGTGACGGAGAAGGGAGGCGTGACTTTCAATCGCAGCATCACAGTGAAGCCACGCCCCTTTTCCGAGGCCACACTCCCTTTTCAGGAGCACTTCAATAGTTAAGAATGTTGGGAGGTATGGTATAGGGGTCTATGTACGAAAGCCTTGGAGGGAGATAAAGTGGATGGAGATCAATGGCAGGGCCAGATTAACAATGGGGTGGATGGAGCTCCAGCTCCAGGTTTCCACATAAAAATAGACCCATCACCATGACAGCATGATGATCACCAGCCACCAGCTGCGTGGCTGGCTACACGGTCGGCCAAAAATCATAAGCATTAAATTATATTTCTATTTTTGACATAAAATGATGATTTTTTTTGTACTTTTACATATTTAGGGAGACATTGGGGCTGTTAGTTTATGAGGGCCTACATGTCTACATGGCACTGGCCATACCTACATAGCATTGGTCATACCCCTCTGCTTCTCATAATAGGCCTTTAAACATTTTCAGCCACAAGCCCATGAGGCCCTTAATCCGGCCCTGATCAAGGGGCTCATTTATCAAACAGTATTTGCGGCTATGTCCACGTAAACATCCATTTTGGGGGGTTAGCCACAAATACTATTTATCCCTGCAATGTAGATCCCTCCATTCCCGCCCGTCAGTGACGTGCGGTAAGGTCAGTGACAGGTGAGGCACTGACTGATTATGGGCAAAATAAAAATATAAAAAACAACATGATAGGAACCCTATCTAGGTTTTTTTTGTGTTTTTTTTAATTTAAGCGAAACCAGCACCAGGCTGAACAAGCCATAGCAGGTGAGACACTCAGTATGGGGTCACCCTGCCATAACATTAAATGCCCCTCAGACCAGTTAGCCCAGGGGTGGAATTCCTCAGAAAGTGGGGACCCCAAAAATTAAAATGGCGTCCCGCCTCCTGGGCAACAACCAGCAGTGCAGTGCCCTACACCCCTGATGGCGGTGGGTGTGGGGTTCATGGTAAAACAATATTGTTCTTTACAGGCAGCCTACAGGTCCCAGCAAGCCTGTCCCAGCATGCCGGCACTTGGAGAACCACAAGTGCCAGCATGCCCGGACACTAAGGGCCCGCTGGCACCCGTAGTCCGCCTGTAAAGAAAATATATACGTTATGGTAAGAACTTACCGTTGATAACGGTATTTCTCCTAAGTCCACAGGTTCCACAGGATAACAATGGGATATGGTGGAGCGTCAGCAGATTGGCACCAATCAATCAAAGCTTTCTGGCCTCCCAGGATGCAAAGGACCCGTCCATATATCCCCGCCTACTGGCTCAGGCAAATCAGTTGTATTCCAAAGCACTAGGCAGGAGCCCCATGTAGAGCCCTAATCAGGCGAGAAGAACATGCATGCACAACCTTCCGTACAAGAAGGAAGAGGTTAGTGAGTAGAAGGATCCTCAAATCAGGTGCGTCAGGGTGGGATCCCTGTGGAACCTGTAGACTTAGGAGAAATACCGTTATCAACGGTAAGTTCTTACCATAACGTATATTTTTCCGGAAGGGTCCACAGGTTATCCTAACCTAGGATAACAATGGGATTTCCCAAAGCAATTTAGTGGTGGGGACGCTCGTGATTGGACAGGAGAACCCTTCGCCCGAATTCAACGTCATGAGAGGCAAAGGTATCCAAGTCATAATGTCTAATGAATGTGTTAATGGAAGACCATGTGGCTGCCTTACAAATCTGTTCTGCTGAAAGCACCACGCTGTGCTGCCCATGAGGGACCTACCTTATGAATAGAGTGAGCAGAGACATTAGCCGGAACAGGGAGATCAGCTTAAGAATATGCTTCTGAAATCGTCATCCGCAGCCATCTTGCCAGCGTCTGCTTACTGTAAGCAGGCAATCCTCTCTAGTGATATCCGTAGAGAATGAAGAGAGAATCTGTCTTTCTGATGGCACTGGTACGATCCACGTAGATCCTTAATGCACAGACCTCATCCAGCGATGCATCTCCCGCAGAAAGTCCCGATACCTGAAAAGCTGGGACTACAATTTCTTCATTAAGGCGGAATTTAGACACCACCTTAGGAAGATACCCAGATCTAGTTCTGAGAACTGCTTTATCTGGATAGAAAATCAGAAAAGGGGAATGACATGACAGCGCTCCTAAATCTGATACTCTTCTAGCTGATGACATAGTCAGTAGAAAGAGTACTTTAGCTGTCAACCATTTAAGATCCACTTTATCAAGTGGTTCAAATGGGGCAACTTGAAGGGCTTTCAGGACTACACACAAGTCCCACGGCACTGTAGCCGGAACAAACGGAGGTTGAATGCGCAGCATTCCTTGGAAAAAAGTACACTCATCCTGTAAATTGGCAAATTTCTTTTGGAACCATACAGTCAATGCCGATACTTGCACTCTCAAGGAAGCCACCTTCAAACCTTCAAACCTTTATTCATTCTTGTCTGAAGGAATGCTAAGACCCTGGAAACGTTGAAAGATTTAGGGTCCACATTTCTTTCACTGCACCAATGAATATAAGTGATAAATACGAGCTGAGGAAGGTTTCCTTGCTCTGAGCATTGTTTGAATTACCTGTTGTGAGTATCCTCTTGACTTCAGGATAGAGGTTTCAAGAGCCACGCCGTCAAAGACAGTTGGTCCAGATGTCTGTGATAACAAGGACCCTGCATCAGTAGATCTGGACGTTGAGGAAGCAGAAGTGGAACCTCCATTGACATTCTCTGCAGATCTGTGTACCAATGTCTTCTGGGCCAAGCCAGAGCTATTAGTATCACGGCACCCTTTCCTTGCTTTATTTTTCTAACAGGGTGATCGGAGGAAACTACATAAGCTAGATGAAAGTCCCATCTCTCCGACAAGGCATCCACAATGATTGTTCTGGGCAAGAATCAGATGCTGCAGAGGCCTCAAGTGGAATTGTGCATACTCCACCATGTTGAATGTTGACACCATCAAACCCATCACTCGCATTGCTGCGTGAATGGATACCGTTTGACTGTGTAACAAGTCTTGAATTCTTGACTGTACCTTGGATATCTTGTTCCGAGGTAAAAATACTCTCTGCAGACCTGAATCCAGTACAGCCTCCAAGTGAGTCATCCGCTGTGATGGAACTAGAGACGATTTTGCCCAATTTATGAGCCACCCATGTGTCTGCAGACAAGTTATTGTCTGTTGGAGATGGCACAGGAGCAACTCCTGTGACTGTGCCAGGATTAAAAGATCGTCGAGATATGGTAAAATTCTTATCCCCTGCTGGCGGAGATATGCTGCCATAACTACCATAATCTTGGTAAATACTCTGGGGGCTGTGGCTAACCCAAAGGGTAGAGCCTGGAACTGAAAATGCTGTTGGAGGATAGCGAACCTGAGATAACACTGATGGGACAGTCAGTGGCAAACGCAGGATTTGCATGGGGGGGGTTCCAGAACTGGGCGGAGCCAATCACGGGGATGGGGACTGAGGTGACCCAGTATATGCTGGGTCCGTAAAACTAGTGTGTCTGTGTGTGTGTGTATATATATATATATATATATATATATCTACACATATATATATATATATATATACATATATCTACACACACACATATATATATATATATATACACACACACATACATATACACGGGTGGTCTTCAGTATGCCGGCGGTCGGGCTCCCGGCGACCAGCATACCGGCGCCGGGAGCCTGACCGCCGGCATACCGACACTTATTCTCCCTCGTGGGGTCCACGACCCCCCTGGAGGGAGAATAGAATAGTGTGGCGCGCGTAGCGCGTCGAGCGCAGCGAGCCCGCAAGGGGCTCATTTGCGCTCGCCACACTGTTGGTAAGCCGGCGGCCGGCCTCCCGGCGCCGGTATGCTGGTCGCCGGGAGGCCGGCCGCCGGGAGATCGTAGTGAACCCATATACACATATACATAGCATATTAAACATGCATACATATATATATATATATATACATACACACACATACAGTACACATATATATACACATGTATATATATATATCATATGTGTGTGTGTGTGTGTGTGTGTGTGTGTGTGTGTTTATATGTATAAATGTATGTATATACATGTGTATATATGTAGGCACATGTATATATATGTACTATAATTAAAATAAAGTAAACTTTTATTGCATTTGCAAGTGCCACCAGGAAGACAGCAGGCTGCAGAGGACGCTAGACAGTCATTAATAATAGTCATGCAGCTAAAAAAAAAAAAAATTTTTTTTTTTTTTTTTTTTTAGTGGAGGGGGGTTTCTGGGTACTCGGAAACCCCCCTGGGTGCGCCACTGACAGTGCTATGGGAACATGCAGGTAAGCATCCTGTATATCCAGGGATACCATATAATCTCCTGGTTCCATGGCCAAGATTATGGAACGTAACGTCTCCATGTGAAACCGAGGTACCCAAATGTATTTGTTCAGCATTTTGAGATTGAGAATGGGCCGAAATTATCCATTTGGCTTCTGAACCAAAAATAGGTTGGAGTAAAAACCCTGTCCTCGCTGTGTAAGGGGAACTGGGATAATTATTCCTGACTGAAGCAATTTCTGAACTGTTTCTTGCAAAGCCCTGGCCTTTGCCTCGACTCGAGACGGGCTGGTACAGAAAAACCTTTGAGGAGGATGCTTCTTGAAGGGAAAAGCATAACCTAGAAACACCAATTCCTGCACCCAGGCATCTGTTGTAGACTGTTGCAAACTGAAGAAGTTGGCCACCTACCCTGGGGTCCCCCAGGTGGAGGCTCGCACCATCAGGATGATGGCTTATCCTCTGATTTGGAAGCCGTGCACCTGGTAGCCTAATGTTTTTTAGTCTTACAAGACTTGTTGTATTGGGGCTTGCAATCACTTTTTCCCCTACCCTTTCTTTGAGACCGAAAGGGTTTGTATTTGAATGTGGAATTAAACTTTACCTTTTTGGAGTCTGCTTCTGACTCCAAAATATCTGTCAATTCTTTACTAAAAAGAATATTTCCAGAAAAAGGCAAAGATTCCAAAACCTTCTTGGACTCTGAATCAGCTTTCCATGGGGGTAATTCTGAGTTGATCGCAGCAGCAAATTTGTTAGCAGTTGTGCACCGCAGGTGTGGAAGATATAACATTTGCAGACAGAGTTAGATTTGGGTGGGTTATTTTGTTTCTGTGCAGGGTAAATACTGGCTGCTTTATTCTTACACGGCAATTTAGATTTCAGTTTGAACACACTGCACCCAAATTTAACTCTCTCTGCACATGTTAAATCTGCCCCCCCTGCCGTGCACATGGTTTTGCCCAACTGCTAACAAAGGGGGTCATTCCGAGTTGTTCGCTCGTTATTTTTTTCTCGCAACGGAGCGAATAGTCGCTAATGCGCATGCGCAATGTCTGCAGTGCGACTGCGCCAAGTAAATTTGCTCTGCAGTTAGGAATTTTACTCACGGTTTTTTCTTCGTTCTAGTGATCGTAATGTGATTGACAGGAAGTGGGTGTTTCTGGGCGGAAACTGTCCGTTTTATGGGTGTGTGCGAAAAAACGCTACCGTTTCTGGGAAAAACGCGGGAGTGGCTGGAGAAACGGAGGAGTGTCTGGGCGAACAATGGGTGTGTTTGTGACGTCAAACCAGGAACGACAAGCACTAAACTGATCGCAGATGCCGAGTAAGTCTGGAGCTACTCAGAAACTGCTAAGAGGTGTGTAATCGCAATTTTGAGAATCTTTCGTTCGCAATTTTACTATGCTAAGATTCACTCCCAGTAGGCGGCGGCTTAGCGTGTGCAAAGCTGCTAAAAACAGCTTGCGTGCGAACAACTCGGAATGACCCCCAAAATTCCTGCTGCGATCAACTTGGAATTACCCCCATGTACGTAACCAAACTGCTCTGCGAGCAGCTATTGTTGAAACTAGTGATGTGCACCGGACATTTTTCGGGTTTTGTGTTTTGGTTTTGGATTCGGTTCCGCGGCCGTGTTTTGGATTCGGACGCGTTTTGGCAAAACCTCACCGAAATTTTTTTGTCGGATTCGGGTGTGTTTTGGATTCCGGTGTTTTTTTTCAAAAAACCCTAAAAAACAGCTAAATCATAGAATTTGGGGGTCATTTTGATCCCATAGTATTATTAACCTCAATTACCATAATTTCCACTCATTTCCAGTCTATTCTGAACACCTCACACCTCACAATATTATTTTTAGTCCTACAATTTGCACCGAGGTCGCTGGATGGCTAAGCTAAGCGACACAAGTGGCCGACATAAACACCTGGCCCATCTAGGAGTGGCACTGCAGTGTCAGGCAGGATGGCACTTCCAAAAAATTGTCCCCAAACAGCACATGATGCAAAGAAAAAAAGAGGCGCACCAAGGTCGCTGTGTGACTAAGCTAAGCGACACAAGTGGCCGACACAAACACCTGGCCCATCTAGGAGTGGCACTGCAGTGTCAATCAAGACAGGATGGCACTTCCAAAAAATTGTCCCCAAACAGCACATGATGCAAAGAAAAAAAGAGGCGCACCAAGGTCGCTGTGTGACTAAGCTAAGCGACACAAGTGGCCGACACAAACACCTAGCCCATCTAGGAGTGGCACTGCAGTGTCAGGCAGGATGGCACTTCCAAAAAATTGTCCCCAAACAGCACATGATGTAAAGAAAAAAAGAGGCGCACCAAGGTGGCTGTGTGACTAAGCTAAGCGACACAAGTGGCCGACACAAACACCTGGCCCATCTAGGAGTGGCACTACAGTGTCAGGCAGGATGGCACTTCGAAAAAATTGTCCCCAAACAGCACATGATGCAAAGAAAAAAAGAGGCGCACCAAGGTCGCTGTGTGACTAAGCTAAGCGACACAAGTGGCCGACACAAACACCTGGCCCATCTAGGAGTGGCACTGCAGTGTCAGGCAGGATGGCACTTCCAAAAAATTGTCCCCAAACAGCACATGATGCAAAGAAAAAAAGAGGCGCACCAAGGTCGCTGTGTGACTAAGCTAAGCGACACAAGTGGCCGACACAAACACCTGGCCCATCTAGGAGTGGCTCTGCAGTGTCAATCAAGACAGGATGGCACTTCCAAAAAATTGTCCCCAAACAGCACATGATGCAAAGAAAAAAAGAGGCGCACCAAGGTCGCTGTGTGACTAAGCTAAGCGACACAAGTGGCCGACACAAACACCTGGCCCATCTAGGAGTGGCACTGCAGTGTCAGGCAGGATGGCACTTCCAAAAAATTGTCCCCAAACAGCACATGATGCAAAGAAAAAAAGAGGCGGACCAAGGTCGCTGTGTGACTAAGCTAAGCGACACAAGTGGCCGACACAAACACCTGGCCCATCTAGGAGTGGCACTGCAGTGTCAATCAAGACAGGATGGCACTTCCAAAAAATTGTCCCCAAACAGCACATGATGCAAAGAAAAAAAGAGGCGCACCAAGGTCGCTGTGTGACTAAGCTAAGCGACACAAGTGGCCGACACAAACACCTGGCCCATCTAGGAGTGGCACTGCAGTGTCAATCAAGTCAGGATGGCACTTCCAAAAAATTGTCCCCAAACAGCACATGATGCAAAGAAAAAAAGAGGCGCACCAAGGTGGCTGGATGGCTAAGCTAAGCGACACAAGTGGCCGACACAAACACCTGGCCCATCTAGGAGTGGCACTGCAGTGTCAACCAAGACAGGATGGCACTTCCAAAAAATTGTCCCCAAACAGCACATGATGCAAAGAAAAATGAAAGAAAAAAGAGGTGCAAGATGGAATTGTCCTTGGGCCCTCCCACCCACCCTTATGTTGTATAAACAGGACATGCACACTTTAACGAACCCATCATTTCAGCGACAGGGTCTGCCACACGACTGTGGCTGAAATGACTGGTTGGTTTGTGCCCCCACCAAAAAAGAAGCAATCAATCTCTCCTTGCACAAACTGGCTCTACAGAGGCAAGATGTCCACCTCCTCATCATCCTCCGATTCCTCACCCCTTTCACTGTGGTGTACATCCCCCTCCTCACAGATTATTAATTCGTCCCCACTGGAATCCACCATCTCAGGTCCCCGTGTACTTTCTGGAGGCAATTGCTGCTGGTGAATGCCTCCACGGAGGAATTGATTATAATTCATTTTGATGAACATCATCTTCTCCACATTTTCTGGAAGTAACCTCGTACGCCGATTGCTGACAAGGTGAGCGGCTGCACTAAACACTCTTTCGGAGTACACACTGGAGGGAGGGCAACTTAGGTAGAATAAAGCCAGTTTGTGCAAGTGCCTCCAAATTGCCTCTTTTTCCTGCCAGTATACATACGGACTGTCTGACGTGCCTACTTGGATGCGGTCACTCATATAATCCTCCACCATTCTTTCCATGGTGAGAGAATCATATGCAGTGACAGTAGACGACATGTCAGTAATCATCGGCAGGTCCTTCAGTCCGGACCAGATGTCAGCACTCGCTCCAGACTGCCCCGCATCACCGCCAGCGGGTGGGCTCGGAATTCTTAGCCTTTTCCTCGCACCCCCAGTTGCGGGAGAATGTGAAGGAGGAGATGTTGACGGGTCACGTTCCGCTTGACTTGACAATTTTCTCACCAGCAGGTCTTTGAACCTCTGCAGACTTGTGTCTGCCGGAAAGAGAGATACAACGTAGGTTTTAAATCTAGGATCGAGCACGGTGGCCAAAATGTAGTGCTCTGATTTCAACAGATTGACCACCCGTGAATCCTGGTTAAGCGAATTAAGGGCTCCATCCACAAGTCCCACATGCCTAGCGGAATCGCTCTGTTTTAGCTCCTCCTTCAATGTCTCCAGCTTCTTCTGCAAAAGCCTGATGAGGGGAATGACCTGACTCAGGCTGGCAGTGTCTGAACTGACTTCACGTGTGGCAAGTTCAAAGGGTTGCAGAACCTTGCACAACGTTGAAATCATTCTCCACTGCGCTTGAGTCAGGTGCATTCCCCCTCCTTTGCCTATATCATGGCAGATGTATAGGCTTGAATGGCCTTTTGCTGCTCCTCCATCCTCTGAAGCATATAGAGGGTTGAATTCCACCTCGTTACCACCTCTTGCTTCAGATGATGGCAGGGCAGGTTCAGGAATGTTTGGTGGTGCTCCAGTCTTCTGTACGCGGTGTCTGAATGCCGAAAGTGGCTTTCAATTCTTTGGGCCACCGACAGCATCTCTTGCACGCCCCTGTCGTTTTTTAAATAATTCTGCACCACCAAATTCAATGTATGTGCAAAACATGGGACGTGCTGGAATTTGCCCAGATGTAATGCACGAACAATATTGCTGGCGTTGTCCGATGTCACAAATCCCCAGGAGAGTCCAATTGGGGTAAGCCATTCTGCGATGATCTTCCTCAGTTCCCGTAAGAGGTTGTCAGCTGTGTGCCTCTTATGGAAAGCGGTGATACAAAGCGTAGCCTGCCTAGGAACGACTTGGCGTTTGCGAGATGCTGCTACTGGTGCCGCCGCTGCTGTTCTTGCTGCGGGAGGCAATACATCTACCCAGTGGGCTGTCACAGTCATATAGTCCTGAGTCTGCCCTGCTCCACTTGTCCACATGTCCGTGGTTAAGTGGACATTGGGTACAACTGTATTTTTTAGGACACTGGTGAGTCTTTTTCTGAGGTCTGTGTACATTTTCGGTATCGCCTGCCTAGAGAAATGGAACCTAGATGGTATTTGGTACCGGGGACACAGTACCTCAATCAAGTCTATAGTTGCCTCTGAATTAACGATGGATACCGGAACCACGTTTCTCACCGCCCAGGCTGCCAAGGCCTGAGTTATCTGCTTTGCAGCAGGATGACTGCTGTGATATTTCATCTTCCTCGCAAAGGACTGTTGGACAGTCAATTGCTTACTGGAAGTAGTACAAGTGGTCTTCCGACTTCCCCTCTTGAATGACGATCGACTCCCAGCAGCAACAACAGCAGCGCCAGCAGCAGTAGGCGTTACACTCAAGGATGCATCGGAGGAATCCCTGGCAGGAGAGGACTCGTCAGACTTGACAGTGACATGGCCTGCAGGACTATTGGCTTTCCTGGGTAAGGAGGAACTTGACACTGAGGAAGTTGTTGGTGTGGTTTGCAGGAGCTTGGTTACAAGAGGAAGGGATTTAGTGGTCAGTGGACTGCTTCCGCTGTCACCCAAAGTTTTTGAACTTGTCACTGGCTTATGATGAATGCGCTGCAGGTGACGTATAAGGGAGGATGTTCCGAGGTGGTTAACGTCCTTACCCCTACTTATTACAGCTTGACAAAGGCAACACACGGCTTGACACCTGTTGTCCGCATTTGTGTTGAAATAATTCCACACCGAAGAGCTGATTTTTTTTGTATTTTGACCAGGCATGTCAATGGCCATATTCGTCCCACGGACAACAGGTGTCTCCCCGGGTGCCTGACTTAAACAAACCACCTCACCATCAGAATCCTCCTTGTCAATTTCCTCCCCGGCGCCAGCAACACCCATATCCTCATCCTGGTGTACTTCAACAGTGACATCTTCAATTTGACTATCAGGAACTGGACTGCGGGTGCTCCTTCCAGCACTTGCTGGGGGCGTGCAAATGGTGGAAGGCGCAAGCTCTTCCCGTCCAGTGTTGGGAAGGTCAGGCATCGCAACCGACACAATTGGACTCTCCTTGGGGATTTGTGATTTAGAAGAACGCACAGTTCTTTGCTGTGCTTTTGCCAGCTTAAGTCTTTTCTTTTTTTCTAGCGAGAGGATGAGTGCTTCCATCCTCATGTGAAGCTGAACCACTAGCCATGAACATAGGCCAGGGCCTCAGCCGTTCCTTGCCACTCCATGTCGTAAATGGCATATTGGCAAGTTTACGCTTCTCCTCAGACGCTTTTAATTTAGATTTTTGGGTCATTTTACTGAACTTTTGTGTTTTGGATTTTACATGCTCTCTACTATGACATTGGGCATCGGCCTTGGCAGACGACGTTGATGGCATTTCATCGTCTCGGCCATGACTAGTGGCAGCAGCTTCAGCACGAGGTGGAAGTGGATCTTGATCTTTCCCTATTTTAACCTCCACATTTTTGTTCTCCATTTTTTAATGTGTGGAATTATATGCCAGTATCAATAGCAATGGCCTACTACTATATTTACTGCGCACAACTGAAATGCACCACAGGTATGGATGGATAGTATACTTGACGACACAGAGGTAGGTACAGCAGTGGCCTACCGTACTGCTATATATAGTATACTGGTGGTCACTGTGTCAGCAAACTGCAAAACTAAAATGCACCACAGGTATAGAATGTAGATGGATAGTATACTTAATGGATGACGACACAGAGGTAGGTACAGCAGTGGCCTACCGTACTGCTATATATAGTATACTGGTGGTCACTGTGTCAGCAAACTGCAAAACTAAAATGCACCACAGGTATAGAATGTAGATGGATAGTATACTTAATGGATGACGACACAGAGGTAGGTACAGCAGTGGCCTACCGTACTGCTATATATAGTATACTGGTG
The DNA here is from genome assembly GCF_028390025.1 of Pseudophryne corroboree. Lineage (NCBI taxonomy): Eukaryota > Metazoa > Chordata > Amphibia > Anura > Myobatrachidae > Pseudophryne > Pseudophryne corroboree. The sequence goes on along the minus strand of NC_086444.1, from coordinate 526,479,826 downwards.
GTCACTGTGTCAGCAAACTGCAAAACTAAAATGCACCACAGGTATAGAATGTAGATGGATAGTATACTTAATGGATGACGACACAGAGGTAGGTACAGCAGTGCACTCTGCACTGTACTCCTCCTATATAATATTAATTATACTGGTGGTCCCCAGTCCCCACAATAAAGCAGCACACTGAGCACAGATATGGAGTGTTTTTCAGGCAATAAACGTATACTGGTGGTCACTGTCAGCAAAACTCTGCACTGTACTCCTGCTATATAATACAGCTGCTCCCCAGTCCCCACAATTAAGCAGTGTGAGCACTCAGCACAGATATATTATGCAGCACACTGAGCACAGATATGGTATGGAGCATTTTTTTCAGGCAGAGAACAGATAAAAACTGGTGGTCACTTATCAGCAAAACACTGTACTCCTCCTAACAGCTGCTCCCCAGTCCTCCCCACAATTAAGCAATAAACCAATCAACTTCAACAATAAACGGAGAGGACGCCAGCCACGTCCTCTCCCTATCATCTCCAATGCACGAGTGAAAATGGCGGCGATGCGCGGCTGCTTATATAGAATCCGAATCTCGCGAGAATCCGACAGCGGGATGATGACGTTTGGGCGCGCTCGGGTTAGCCGAGCAAGGCGGGAAGGTTCGAACCTGCCTCGGACCCGTGTAAAAAGTAGAGATGAGCGCCGGAAATTTTTCGGGTTTTGTGTTTTGGTTTTGGGTTCGGTTCCGCGGCCGTGTTTTGGGTTCGACCGCGTTTTGGCAAAACCTCACCGAATTTTTTTTGTCGGATTCGGGTGTGTTTTGGATTTGGGTGTTTTTTTTTAAAAACACTAAAAAACAGCTTAAATCATAGAATTTGGGGGTCATTTTGATCCCAAAGTATTATTAACCTCAAAAACCATAATTTACACTCATTATCAGTCTATTCTGAATACCTCACACCTCACAATATTATTTTTAGTCCTAAAATTTGCACCTAGGTCGCTGGATGACTAAGCTAAGCGACCCTAGTGGCCGACACAAACACCGGGCCCATCTAGGAGTGGCACTGCAGTGTCACGCAGGATGTCCCTTCCAAAAAACCCTCCCCAAACAGCACATGACGCAAAGAAAAAAAGAGGCGCAATGAGGTAGCTGTGTGAGTAAGATAAGCGACCCTAGTGGCCGACACAAACACCGGGCCCATCTAGGAGTGTCACTGCAGTGTCACGCAGGATGTCCCTTACAAAAAAACCCTCCCCAAACAGCACATGACGCAAAGAAAAAAAGAGGCGCAATGAGGTAGCTGTGTGAGTAAGATAAGCGACCCTAGTGGCCGACACAAACACCGGGCCCATCTAGGAGTGGCACTGCAGTGTCACGCAGGATGTCCCTTCCAAAAAACCCTCCCCAAACAGCACATGACGCAAAGAAAAAAAGAGGCGCAATGAGGTAGCTGTGTGAGTAAGATAAGCGACCCTAGTGGTATACAATTATGGATGGACTGCCGAGTGCCGACACAGAGGTAGCTACAGCCGTGGACTACCGTACTGTACTGTGTCTGCTGCTAATATAGACTGGATGATAATGAGATGTAGTATGTATAAAGAAGAAAGAAAAAAAAAACCACGGGTAGGTGGTATACAATTATGGATGGACTGCCGAGTGCCGACACAGAGGTAGCTACAGCCGTGGACTACCGTACTGTACTGTGTCTGCTGCTAATATAGACTGGTTGATAATGAGATGTAGTATGTATAAAGAAGAAAGAAAAAAAAACCACGGGTAGGTGGTATACAATTATGGATGGACTGCCGAGTGCCGAGTGCCGACACAGAGGTAGCTACAGCCGTGGACTACCGTACTGTACTGTGTCTGCTGCTAATATAGGCTGGATGATAATGAGATGTAGTATGTATAAAGAAGAAAGAAAAAAAAAACACGGGTAGGTGGTATACAATTATGGATGGACTGCCGAGTGCCGACACAGAGGTAGCTACAGCCGTGGACTACCGTACTGTACTGTGTCTGCTGCTAATATAGACTGGATGATAATGAGATGTAGTATGTATGTATAAAGAAGAAAGAAAAAAAAAACCACGGGTAGGTGGTATACAATTATGGATGGACTGCCGAGTGCCGACACAGAGGTAGCTACAGCCGTGAACTACCGTACTGTGTCTGCTGCTAATATAGACTGGTTGATAATGAGATGTAGTATGTATAAAGAAGAAAGAAAAAAAAAACACGGGTAGGTGGTATACAATTATGGATGGACTGCCGAGTGCCGACACAGAGGTAGCTACAGCCGTGGACTACCGTACTGTACTGTGTCTGCTGCTAATATAGACTGGATGATAATGAGATGTAGTATGTATAAAGAAGAAAGAAAAAAAAAACCACGGGTAGGTGGTATACAATTATGGATGGACTGCCGAGTGCCGACACAGAGGTAGCTACAGCCGTGAACTACCGTACTGTGTCTGCTGCTAGTAGACTGGATGATAAATAATGATATAAAAAATATATATATATATCACTACTGCAGCCGGACAGGTATATATTATATAATGACGGACCTGCTGGAGTGGACACTGTCTGTCAGCAGAATGAGTTTTTTTATTTTTATAGAATAAAAAAACACCACACAAGTCACACGACGAGTGTACTTTTTCAGGCAGACATTCAATCACAATATACTATACTGGTGGTCAGTGTGGTCAGGTCACTGGTCACAGTGGTCAGTGGTCAGTCACACTGGCAGTGGCACTCTGGCAGCAAAAGTGTGCACTGTTTAATATGTACTCCTGGCTCCTGCTATAACCTATAACTGCTCCCCAGTCTCCCCCACAATTAATAGGACTATTCTGAGGACAAGGGAAAGTGGGGAAGCTACTGCACTAGTATAATGTTGTATATTATTTGTGTATTTTTACTATTATGAACCCCATATTATTTTCTATTTCATTAATTTGAATTAGTTATGGGGGTGCTGCCACACACCTAAGTGTTACCAACTTTGCAGAACTTGTATACCAAAAAGAAGAAAGGATTGGTCTCAAGTGGCGCACAAAAACAATTCAATAATTACCTAAAATATAACTTTTATTTCAGTTCATCTAAAAAGACCTGTAACTGTGAAATATTAAAACCAACATATAATGACAAGACATAGTGTGATAATTAAAAACACACGCTGCACTCTGAGTGTCATGCACTGCTATTTTATTTACCTTTTGGGTACAATGACCTCTATGTATTTTATGTGTATTTTCTGATATTGTGTGAATAAAGATATATCAATATCCGTAATGCAATCTGTCTCTATTTTGTATCAATTACCAAATTCTCCAGTCTATTGTGAGATATTATGTCACGTTTGTGATTTTCAATGTGTCTGTGTCAGTACACCTGCTCCAGGATTTTACTGGCTGCTGGCTGGTGAACCCCTATCTCATATATCAACAGATTTTACTCTGCAAAGTGCATATTTAGGATTACAGTTTTCAGCAGTTTATTATTTGTTTCTTATTCCTTAATATCACCTTATGTAATCAATTAGGATTCCATATTATCAACTGGTGCTCTCAATCTATGTAGTCAGCACTGTTGGTATAGAGAAGAAATGCTATATCTTACTGTTGGTACATTCCACCTTTTATCACAGTAATCATAGCTTATATTTTCAACTCAGGTGGTATCCACTTGGTGAAAGTATGTTGTTCTCTAAGGTATTGATTGTATCACTGCATATTGCACCTTTCTATTGCAGAGAAATAATACTTTATTATGAGAAATTCATTCAGGGAGATCCACTGCTCTATATATGCAGCTTTACCCTGGAGTGAGTGAACTGACATATAAATTTGTTTCCACAATAATCCACTCGTTTGTTTCTCTCTGGAGATTCGGTTATTTTAGTAACAGATTTGTTGCATTTTATCTATTTGGAGTCTGCGGGTTATTAGGTACACTTGATGCTTAATGTGTATCAACCTCCTGCCCTTCCACCACTGATTAATACATAATTGTTTGCAATGTATACAGAGCAGCTGCCTGCCACTGAGTTTTGTGTGAGGGCAGTAATGGTTTCCTATTAAGCTGTGTGAGCACAGTCAGATATTATACATAGATGATGCAGCACACTGGGCTGAGCACAGATATGGTATGTGAGTGTGACTGAGTCACTGTGTATCGTTTTTTTCAGGCAGAGAACAAGAACAGAACGGATTATTAAATAATAATAAATTATAAAACTGCACTGGTGGTCAGGTCACTGGTCATCAGTCACTAGTATAACTCCTCCTAAGCTCCAGTAAGTAAATGAAGTGTCTCACTCTCACTCTCCTATCTATTTTAATTTCTAAACGGAGAGGACGCCAGCCACGTCCTCTCCCTATCAATCTCAATGCACGTGTGAAAATGGCCGCGACGCGCGGCTCCTTATATAGAATCCGAGTCTCGCGATAGAATCCGAGCCTCGCGAGAATCCGACAGCGTGATGATGACGTTCGGGCGCGCTCGGGTTAACCGAGCAAGGCGGGAAGATCCGAGTCGCTCGGACCTGTGTAAAAAAACATGAAGTTCGGGCGGGTTCGGATTCAGAGAAACCGAACCCGCTCATCTCTAGTAAAAAGGGTGAAGTTCGGGGGGGTTCGGTTTCCGAGAAACCGAACCCGCTCATCTCTAGTTGAAACAGAAGCCCTGGAGGCAATAGTACCCATATCTAATGCTGCTTCTTCCAAGAATATTGCAGCCTGTTTTATATGTGCTACATTGGATTTTTGCTCTCTAGAGGATACTTTAAAATCCCCTTCCAATGTGTCAGCCCAGGCAGCCACTGCCTGTGCCATCCAAGCTGAAGCCATGGCTGGCCTTATGACTGCCCCAGACTTGGAAAAAATGGTTTTAAGAATCCCATCCACTCTCCTATCCATGACATAATTTAATGATGTTGAAGGCAAAGGTAAAATAGATTTCCGCACTAATCGAATCACATGCGTATCTACTTTAGGAGCCACCTCCCTTTTTAAACAATCCCCAGCTGGAAGAGGATAATTGGAATCCCATTTCTTTGGAATTCTAAACCTCTTATTGGGCATTGCTCAAGCCTCTTCCATGATTTCCATCAGTTGATCTGACCCTGGAAACTCAGTCTTAACTGTTTTAGGACTGAGCTGAGACCTTCCTCCTCTTCTTCATATGCCGAAGTAGCATTATCTGAGCTTTCATCTTCGGATGAATCTTCCTCTGCCACATGTGTAGCCTGTGAAGGTGAAGATTTACTTACCCTCGGTTTATCCACCTGTTTCTTTTAAGAAGGTACTGGTGGAAATGATATACCGTAGGTAGGGAGCTGCATGTAAGGGTTAATAGTGTAACCTATACCTGGTACAGATGGGGTAGGAATTATCCGTTCAGCTATATTGGATAAGGTCTGTGCAAACATAGCCCAAGGTAGATCCAGTTGTACCGGGATCTGCCTTATATTTTGCTGAAAACTAAAGCAATTTGTACACAAACCATCCTGAGCCATCCTGAACCAGATCCTGAAAGGATAATACATTTTTGCAAGACAAACATGAAATGAGTTTTGGTGTTGCTGTGAGTGTACCTTCCTCACCTTTGCCGCTCTTAGACATGATAAATAATCAGCACTTTCACAGTGTACTACACAATTTGTGACTGTAATCACTTTAAAGTATTTAAAGTGACATACAATCTGACCCTACCCATGCACCGGCATTGAGGATCAGAAAGGACAATTAACAGACATATAGTAAAGTCAGCAATCACACTAGCAGTCAGTCACATGTTATACATTAGTATAATAAGCAATATGAGCACATCATCAACTACAAACATATCTTTTAAGTATGTAGGAGAACAAATTACTGATCATGTTTAAACTGATCTAGTGTATTCAGACGCAATGTGAGAGAAACAACAGTAAATGTATACAGACTCATATGCAATAGGCACTTATCTAACTATTTGTACTCAAAAAAAGGGTAGATAGAGTTTTTAGTGCTGTATAACCCATACCCAGTAGAGTGGGATGCAGGGAGACTCACCTCACTTCCAGGATCGATCAATACATTAGCGAACGCTGAGTGGATTCAGACGCTACTAGTGTATACTGCCGCTCCATGAACCTATAGTGAACACAGACGCTCACTGAACACAGACGCATCGGTCACACAGCCACCTATGCTGGGACCGGGTCCCCTTGTGGTAGCAAACAGTGAACACAGACGCACCGGTTACACAGCCGCCTATGCTGCGACCAGGTATCCGCGCAGTAGCGTCTGGGACGGAATCGAGGAAACAGTTCATGGCGGGAGACTCGGCGAAACTGGTCATGAACTGGGGGGAGGGGCGACCAGGAGAGCGTCTGACTCCCCCTGCTGACATCAACCCTAGGGATCGCGGCCTCATACTATTCCTGGAGCGTATGATTCCTAAGGCCTAGCGCTGGTGCACCCGCGGTGGCAGCCGCGTCAGCTACTGTTTGGTAGTCTCCTCCCAACACAGTGCGGCTGTGTCCGTATTCCATCTAGCTAAGCGGAACATATGCCTTACCTACTCCCCGTGCTCTGGCCAGAGCCTGGTAACGTCTGATGTACCTGCTAGTATATCCGACAAAGACGCCCGCCGAAACAGCACTGTACTCATTGGGTAAGCGTTGTCGCTTACCCAACTATTGTACGTATAAGACGCTGTTTAGAAAGATCACTCAAAAAAAATAGTAATACTATATAAATAATATAAGAAAGCTTAGGGCTGCTAAAAAACCGCAGCCCTCTGACCATGGTCCGGCTCCTGCCGCACCAAACAAAAAACTGATTTGCCTGAGCCAGTAGGCGGGGATATATGGACGGGCCTGTTGCATCCTGGGATGCCAGAAAGCTTTGATCGATTGGTGCCAATCCGCTGACGCTCCATCATATCCCATTGTTATCCTGTGGATAACCTGTGGACCCTGCCGGAGAAATTAAAATAATATGGTTTAATAGTTTATTATACTGCATCTTCACCTGGGGGCAGCAGCCTTTAAGCTCTTTTCAGGGACGTGCGGTGAGCTAAATGGCTCACGAGCCACTGGCTAGCACCAGAGCCAGATTTACACACAATATATGAGTCAAAGGGTACATCTGGGCATTATACACTGGTGTAGCAGTATAATCTTCTGGAAATTTGGTTACTTTTAATCAGAGATGAGCGTAAAAGTTAGGCAGGTGAGGCACTGCCTTATCTGCCATAGACTTTTTACTCCCGAGTTTTAGCTATAAAAATTATTAGAATAATGCAAATAACATTTTTCAAACATATTCTTTGTATTTTTCATATACTTTATACAGTCAAAGCTCTGGTACAAACGTTAGTATGACAGGAAAGGCTCTGCCTCACCTGCCTCACCCCACCGCACGTCACTGGCTCTTTTTCATGGCCACCACCTCTCCAGGGCTTCTGGCGCCTTCACCTGGGGGCGACAGCGTTTAAGCTCTTTTTCATGGCTGTTGCCTCCCAGGGCCGGTGACAGGGGGGGTTAAAGGGGACACCTGTACTAGGCCCAAGGAAAAGAGGGGCCCAAGGATACGCAGCTTAGTGCCCAGAAGGGATGTAAGTAGGCTGACCATATTATCCCTTTAAACTGGGACATTCATAAATAACACAGGTTCTCTGGCTGCTTAAAACTTGGTGAAATGCAGGCTTCTAGTCAGCCAGCCACAGAACCTGTGTAATACATGAGTGTACCAGGTTAAAGGGATAATATGGTCAGCCTAATGTAAGCCATCTTGTCCAAGTAAGGCAGCGAGCTGTGGGCGGTGTGCGTGCGGTCTCAGAGTGACAGGAGCCTCTCACACACATTGATTGTGAGGTACAAGTGTGCATCCACTCTTCCGAGTCCAGCTCTGTTGCAGACATTTATGGGACATGGTAGAAGCTCCGCTGCCAGGACTTCTGTGCCCTGCGCCGGCCTCTTCTGGTGGGGTGTAAGCGCCGTATAGTACCCGCTATGCGGTGTGAAAGATCTGAATACTGGGGAGTGCAGTGCAGGTGTCGCTTGGTGAGGGGATACAGGGCTTTGGGATGGGTTGGGGAAGTTGTGACTGCAGCATGGAGTAATTGAGAGAGACAGACTTTGGGGTGTGTGGGAAGAAGGAGAGAGGGAGACAGTGTGATGTGTGTGGGGGAGGAAGCAGAGATATACATATTGATATACGTGTATAAATAAATATATAGTGCAGCAAATATATAGCGCAGCAAATTTAGAATTCAGTATATATATATATATATATATATATATATATATATATAATCTCTATAAAGCAGCGGCACTCGGCAGACTGTTTTGCAGAAAAAAGCCGTTTATTCCGGACCGGAATAAACGGCTTTTTTCTGCAAAACAGTCTGCCGAGTGCCGCTGCTTTATAGAGATTACATTTGGATGGCAACATTCGCGGAAGGCACCACAGCAAGTAAATAGTGCCCAACAGTGAGTGCCGAGCCTGCCAGCTTTGCTTTTATATATATATATATATATATATATATAATAAAACAATTTACCAAGTGCGCTAAATAAAAGTGTATCTACAAAGATTCTTCCAGTGTTGTTTCCGTAGGTGAGAATTGAGTACTGGAGAAGATTTGTGTCTAGGAACCTGTAACGGACACCCCTCACCAAGATAGTCACCCAAACAAGAGGCCCAAGGCCAATTAATAAAAAAATTGTTTAAATAACAAACATTTAAACAGATGCAGTTTTTACATAAAATCCATCATGTAATGTTTACAGAGATACAATTACATGATGGATTTTATGTAAAAACTGCATCTGTTTAAATGTTTGTTATTTAAAAAAAATTTATTAATTGGCCTTGGGCCTCTTGTTTGGGTGACTATCTTGGTGAGGGGTGTCCGTTACAGGTTCCTAGACACAAATCTTCTCCAGTACTCAATTCTCACCTACGGAAACAACACTGGAAGAATCTTTGCAGATACACTTTTATTTAGCGCACTTGGGAAATTATTTTTATTTTGTATGCTATTGAGGTCTTTCAACAGGGACCTCTCCCGTTGTGCTGCTTTGAGTCAGGCGCAAGATAAAGATACTGTTGTGTTTTTATATATATATATATATATATATATATATATATATATATATATATGCCCTGACGAAAATGCTGCTGCATTGAAAGGTTGGCTGAAAGCGGCTGGTTGTTGTGTGTTTTATTCCTGAGTGCTGCTGTTGAAACTTGTTTATTTATACTGTGTATACAGTATATAAAATCTAAGGGGGCTCCAGAGATATCACTGTACCAGCCCCAAGATTTCTGTTGCCGGCACTGGTTGCAATTACCTATCTGTCCCTACATCCCTTCTGCCTCTCTATCTGTCCCTATGTCCCTGCTGCCTCTCTATCTGTCCCTACGTCCCTGCTGCCTCTCTATCTGTCCCTATGTCCCTGCTGCCTCTCTCTCTCTCTGTTTCTATGCCCCTGCTTCCTTTCTGTCCCTAAGTCCCTGCTGCCTATCTTTGTCCCTATGTCTTTGCCAGCACTCTCTCTCTCTGTGTCCCTGCTGCCACTCATTCTATCTCTGTGTTCCTGCTGCCACTCTCCCTGTTTCTATGTTCCTGTTGCCCCTATTTGTTCCTAAATCCCTGCTGCCTCTCATTTTGTCCCAACTGTTTCTTACCAAAACTCTGCCGACCCTCTATCTGTCTCTATGTCCCTGCTGCCTCTCTATCTGTCCCTACGTTCCTGCTGCCTCTCTGTTTCTATGCCCCTGCTGCCTTTTCCTGTCCCTACGTCCCTTCTGCCTCTCTGTGTGTTTCTATGCCCCTGCTGCCTCTTTCTGCTGCTAAGTCCCTGCTGTCTATCTATGTCCCTATGTCTTTGCAGGCACTCTCTCTCTCTCTGTGTCCGTGCCGTCACTCTCTCTGTCTCTATGTCCCTGCTGCCATTCTCTCTCTGGAGATCTAAGTTGGGAGCCCCTTAAAAATGTTGCTATGGGACCCACAAAGTTCTAATCACCTTCCTCTATATAAATATGATGCTGATTCAGAGGTGGATGCTAATGGCACCTCTGCAGAATTATGCAAAAGCTACATGAGGTGTATTAAGTAAAAAAAGTAACCCAGGATTCTGTGATGCGCTGCTGCATCTGAAGGGGCAGCGAGGAATCATCTGCGTGCACATAGGACATCTAGTAACCCTGAGGTTACTCAGGATGTTGCGAGACCAGATCTGCACATGTGCAGTGCGGTGCCTGCTCATGTGCAGATCATTAAACATCAGAGATTTATGTAAATCTCAGAATCAGGCTCTATATGTGTAACCAATATCTCCCCCTATTAGCTAATAACACTGTTCTGTAACATTACTTTTTTCTTTTATCTTTGGCATAGGCGTGCACAGAACATTTTATTAGGGGGTGCACCATCGGAGGGGGGTGTTTAGCACCACCTACGGGGCATGTGTCTAGCACCACCTATTGGGCGTGTCTATCACCACCTATTGGCACTAAAAAGCAATATAAATCACATACCACATGGGGCGTGGCCACTGCACATGTGAGCGTGTCAACATGACACACCACCTGTTTCTCATTACTCTGGGAGCATTCCTTTCCATTCCATATGCACCTTACTTACAGTATATGGTAGTTTCTCACAATGGGGAACATCTGAAGAGATGTCCTCCCTGGGCAGAGAGCATCTTCTATTATTAATCACTATTCATGTAGGAAATTACATGGTCCAGAAGATGCTTTTTTGTGTAGGAATATAACCAAGATCATCATACTGTCACAGAGGTTCAACCAGACTCATGTCACCTCATACCCCCTGCATCTCTAAGCCACACCATCATCTCTTCCCTGTGTCTCTCAGCCACATCCTCACCTTCCAGCCACACCATCTACTCCCCTCCCTGCGTTGTCTTTGACCCCCACCATCATCCCCTCCCAGCGTTGTCTCTCATCCACATTCATCTCCCACCTGCGTCTCCCTGTCACGCATCTCTTCCAATCTGCCTCACTTTGTATCTCTCAGTCTCCCCCTTCACTCTGTGCCTCTCAGCCTCCCACCCTGCACTCTGCCTCTCAGCCTGCCCCCTGCACTCTGTGTCTATTAGCCTTCGCCTCCCTTCATTCTGTGTCTAGTGCCCCTTACACATATGCCCCCAGTAATGCCAGATAAACACATATGCCCCCTAGTGGTGACCCTTACTCAATGTCCCCAGTGGTGCCAGATACATATATGCCCCCAGTGGTGCCAGATACATAAATGCCCCCAGTGGTGTCAGATACACATATGCCCCCAGCAGTGCCAGATACACATACTGTATGCCCCCAGCGGTGCCAGATACATATATGCCCCCAGCGGTGCCAGATACATATATGCCCAAGCAGTGCCAGATACATATATGCCCCCAGCGGTGCCTGATACATAAATGCCCCCAGCGGTGCCAGATATATATGCCCCCAGTGCTGCCAGATACATATATGCCCCCAGCAGTGCCAGATACATATGCACCCAGTGGTGCCAGGTACATATATGCCCCCAAGCTGCCAGATACATATATGCCCCCAGCGGTGCCAGATACATATATGCCCAAGCAGTGCCAGATACATATATGCCCCCAGCGGTGGCAGATACATAAATGCCCCCAAGCTGCCAGATACATATATGCCCCCAGTGTTGTCAGATACATAAATGCCCCCAAGCTGCCAGATACATAAATGTCCCCAGCGGTGCCAGATACATATGCCTCCAGTGCTGCCAGATACATATATGCCCCCAAGCTGCCAGATACATAAATGCCCCCAGCGGTGCCAGATACATAAATGACTCCAGCAGTGCCAGATACATATGCCCCCAGTACTGCCAGATACATATGCCCCCAGTGCTGCCAGATACATATATGCCACCAAGCTGCCAGATACATATATGCCCCCAAGCTGCCAGATACATAAATGCCCCCCAGCAGTGCCAGATACATATGCCCCAGTGCTGCCAGATACATATATGCCCCCAAGCTGCCAAATCCATAAATGCCCCCAGCGGTGCCAGATACATATGCTCCCAGTGCTGCTAGATACACAAATGCCCCCTGCGATGCTCACCCTCCTCTGCTGCCACCAATTCCCATTCTGACACTGAGGGGAAGAGAGCACAGCGCGTATCTCTCCTGTGCCTCACCTCACTCACTATGTCCCTGGCAGTCAGCCAATCAAAGCTCACAAGCCGGCAGCCAATCAAGAGACATTTTAAATGACTGCCAGAGACGGGGACACAGTGAGGGGCAGGAGAGACGCGCGCTGCGCTCTCCTCCCTTCAGCGTCAGAGACGGGAATTGGTGGCGGCAACAGCAGCAGAAGGCGTGTGTGTGGGGGTGCTGGTTATTAGGGGGTTCCTGTGCACACCAGGCACTCCCCATGCGCACGCCTATGATCTTTGGCCTAATCTGAGCCATGCTAGTTAAGGAACTTCAACGGCACATCATGTCCTACTGGCATTACAACATGGAAGTGTGAGAGAAAACTTGAGATTTGGGCACTACCATAAGTGCCCAATATGTGCTCACCTAGGCATGGGAGAGATGTAGCAAACCTTCTAAAGAGTTTGTTGTCCATAGCAACCAATGAGCTTCTAGCTATAATTTATCAAATATATTTTATAAAATGATAGCTAGAACCTGGTTGGTTGCTATGTGCATTGTATGGGGGTCACTGGGATGCTCCTTGTATTGAATATCTCTCACTGGAAAGGTAGACAGAGGCATTGTGATTTATTTTTTCTTTTACACTGCAAGGAAAAATGTGAGACCAGAGGGTGTTTAACAATGGATGAGACCCCAGCAGTGGCGGAACAAGCAAGCGGTGGGCCCAGGTGCGACAAAATGCTTTGGGGCCCCCCCCCCCCCATCCAAGTCCACCCCAGGGGCAGTGCGCGCCGTAGGCGCGCGCAAAAATACATAGTGGCGTGGCTTCGTGGGGAAGGGGTGTGGCCACAAAATAATACCAACACAGTAGTCTCCATTATTCAAATTACGCCGCACAGTAGCACCACTACACCAGGTAGAGACCCTTTTACACCTTACAGCGAACAGATTCCTCTTTTTACACATTACAGCAGACAGCGTGCCCTTTTTACACATAACGGCAGACCGCGTGCCCTTGTTACACATTACGGCAGACAGCGTGCCCTTTTTACACATTACAGCAGACAGCGTGCCCTTGTTACACATAGCGGCAGACAGCGTGCCCTTTTTACACATTACGGCAGACAGCGTGCCCTTGTTACACATTACGGCAGACCGCGTGCCCTTGTTACACATTACGGCAGACAGCGTGCCCTTGTTACACATTACGGCAGACAGCGTGCCCTTGTTACACATTACGGCAGACAGCGTCCCCATTTTTACACATTACGGCAGACAGCGTGCCCTTGTTACACATTACGGCAGACAGCGTCCCCATTTTTACACATTACGGCAGGCAGATTCCCCATTTTTACACATAGCAGCAGGCAGATTCCCCATTTTTACACATAGCGTCAGGCAGTCCCCGTTTTACACATAGCGTCAGGCAGTCCCCCTGTTTTACACATTACGGCAGGCAGATTCCCCTTTTTACACATTGCGTCGGGCAGATTACCCCTTTTTACACATAGCGGCAGGCAGTCCCCCATTTTTACACATTGCGGCAGGCTGATTCCCCCTTTTTACACATTGCGGCAGGCAGTCCCCCCTTTTTACACATTGCGGCAGGTAGTCCCCCCTTTTTACACATTGCGGCAGGCAGTCCCCCCTTTTTACACATTGCTGCAGGCAGTCCCCCCTTTTTACACATTGCTGCAGGCAGTCCCCCCTTTTTACACATTGCTGCAGGCAGTCCCCCCTTTTTACACATTGCTGCAGGCAGTCCCCCCTTTTTACACATTGCGGCAGGTATACCCCCCTTTTTACACATTGCGGCAGGTAGTCCCCCATTTTTACACAGTGCGGCAGGTAGTCCCCCATTTTTACACAGTGCGGCAGGTAGTCCCCCATTTTTACACAGTGCGGCAGGTAGTCCCCCATTTTTACACATTGTGGCAGGCAGGCACAAGAAAGAAGGAAAGAAGGAAAGAAGGAAAGAAAGAAAGAAAGAAAGAAAGAAAGAAAGAATTATACTTACCCTCTCCGCTGGCTCAGGCTCCTCGGTGCAGCGTCAGAGACGATTCCCGGGCTGGAGAGAAGGAGGAGGAGGGAGGCTGAGAAGGGAGCCGCAGCAGCGCTGTGTTACTGGTGGAGGCGCTGCTGCTGCTGCCCCTCTGCTTCCCTATAGGCTGTTCTCGGAAGACAGCCTATAGGGAAGCAGAGGGGCAGCAGCAGCAGCGCCTCCACCAGTAACAAAGCGCTGCTGCGGCTCCCTTCTCAGCCTCCCTCCTCCTCCTTCCCCCGTCTGTAGTACCGCTGCTCCTCTCCTCTCCTCTCTTCGCCGGGCGGCTGTGCGCTGCGGGCAGCGGTTGCCCGCAGCGCACAGCGGCATGTAATGAGTCAGTTTGACTCATTACATGCTTGGGCCCCTGGACAGAGGCGGGCCCCAGTGCAGTGCACTGCCTGCACTGCCGGTAGTTCCGCCTCTGGACCCCAGTCAGAATGATCTATTTTATAGTGATCTTTTACCAAATCAGTGCTAATCTTTGGAACTCCCTGCTGTTGGATTAAGTAGTAATAATCATTTAATGTGTGTACTTGTCACCCTGGTGTGCTGACTCTGCCTACCAGTACAATGCCTCACCTACTGGTGTGATCACCTACTGTGACACAATCTTTCTGCTGAGGCCACTACATGAGGTCACTTTTCATATTTTACCAGGACCACTTTAAGTTCCCAATACGCCCTTGTCTGGCATAGAAGAAACGTGAATGATAAATCAAAGTAAATGTACCAGGAGGGTATTGACAAGCCATTAGAAAGCTATCGGAAGATGGAAACCCTTTTTAACATTATCTTACACTGTGAATTTCTTACCCTGTTTCCAAGACAAAGACATTGTCAGTTATTAAGTTAACTTGTTAAGTAAGTGAAAGGGAGACATGATAGTTTCCAGGAGATGTATCAAGCCATGGAGAGAGATAGTGGGGCAGATTTATTAAGCCTGGAGAAGTGATAAAGTGGAAGGTGATAAATGTCCAGCCAGTCAGCTCCTAACTGGCACTTTTCAAACCCAGCCTGTAACATAGAAGTTAGGAGCTAATTGGCTGGTGTGTTATCACCTTCCACTTTATCATTTCACCAGGCTTAATAAATCTGCCCCACAGTTGGGTATTTTCCCAAAGCAAATGATGCTTCTAACTACAGATATAGGCCCTCATTCCGAGTTGTTCTCTCGCAAGCTGCTTTTAGCAGCATTGCACACGCTAAGCCGCCGCCTACTGGGAGTGAATCTTAGCTTATCAAAATTGCGAACGAAAGATTCGCAATATTGCGAAAAAACTTCTCTGTGCAGTTTCTGAGTAGCTCGAGACTTACTCTTCCAGTGCGATCAGTTCAGTGCTTGTCGTTCCTGGTTTGACGTCACAAACACACCCAGCGTTCGCTCAGACACTCCTCCGTTTCTCCAGCCACTCCCGTGTTTTTCCCAGAAACGGTAGCGTTTTTTCAAACACTCCCATAAAACGGCCTGTTTCCGCCCAGAAACACCCACTTCCTGTCAATCACATTACGATCACCAGAACGAAGAAAAAACCTCGTAATGCCGTGAGTAAAATACCTAACTGCATAGCAAATTTACTTGGCGCAGTCGCACTGCGGACATTGCGCATGCGCATTAGCGACTAATCGCTCCGTTGCGAAAAAAAAATAACGAGCGAACAACTCAGAATGACCCCCATAATGTCATGCACTGTGCTGCATAAGTGACAGAAGATGATTAGGTGCTTTGGACATTTCTACTTTCTCTCTCTCCAAGTCTTGATACATCTCCCCAAGAGTGCTGTATATAAAATATATGTCTAGCTGCTATACAGCAGGTCAGGAACACCAGCAGGACAGTAGAGTAACAGTCATATCAGTAATAATTTGCGAACCCTGTAAAATTAGCATTCAATAAAGAACGGAGACTCAGTCAATGAATACATAAAACATTTTTAGTTTGTGTTGAAAGATAAAAAATTTATTATGAAGAATATTTTACAAATAATATTTGCGAGACATCTCAGAAAACAGTCGGTTTTGGAGGCTGCCCACCAGAGGCGTAACTAGGGTTTTTGGAGCCCAGGGCAAGATCAATAATGGCGCCCCCCCCCAAAAAAAAAAAAATTTTTTCTTAATAAAAATAATAAATTAATAAAATGATAATAAAAAAAAAAATACAAAAGGAAAGTATGTGCAGACGCCACCGGTGTCACTGCATATAAAGATGTCAGGGTGTGTGTGTATGTATGTGTATGTAGGTGCGGTGGTCGAAGTTGAATTTTTGAAGGTGGAATGAAAGAGTGCAGATAGCAATTATGGAAAAGGGGTGTGGTCACTCAAAAGGGGCGTGTCCTTCAGTGTAGTAGGACCCCTTATACTATCTAGTACTGGTGCCCCTTTCACATTATAGCACACGGTATGAGCCGAAATTCACATTATAGCACACAGTATGAGCCGAAATTCACATTGCCCCACACGGCATGAGCCGAAATTCACATTATAGCACACAGTATGAGCCGAAATTCACATTACCCCACATGGTATGAGCCAAAATTCACATTATAGCACACGGTATGAGCCGAAATTCACATTATAGCACACGGTATGAGCCAAAATTCACATTACTCCACATGGTATGAGCCAAAATTCACATTTCCCCACATGGTATGAGCAGAAATTCACATTACAGCACACGGTATGAGCCAAAATTCACATTACAGCACACGGAATGAGCCAAAATTCACATTACCCCACATAGTATGAGCCGAAATTCACATTATAGCACACGGTATTAGCCAAAATTCACGTTACAGCACATGATATGAGCCAAAATTCCCATTATAGAGTTAGGGGATCCTACCCCCAGAATTAACATGGCCTGTGGGGCACTATGATGAGGGGAGCCCACCCCCTTAATAGACTAATTGCAGAGTTTAGCAGCGGAAGGGCTGCAGCGGTTTCTCACCCCAAGCTGCGGCGCTTCTGCCACCTCCGACACTCCACATCTTCGGCACCACCCGGGATGCAGAGCACCGCACCGGGTATGCACCCTTTTCAGTGTGGCCTGCTGCGCTCCGAAGGGGTTCTTGTTTCATGCTGCAGGATCCCGATGTGCGCCTTCCTCCCCGCTGTTACTGTCACGGTAAGCATTAGTATCGTTTACCGCAGAGGCCATTTTCTGAGGCATATGTGTTAAACCTCAGGAACTGAGATGCCCTTCTCACCATACAGCTGTGTGGCCGAGCCGGGCGGGGGGACAGCCAGCAGCAGCATGCCGGATATCAGCAGCAGAGGGTGCGGGCTGTACATACTTGAGGCAGCTGGATATTCAACAGTGCTGAAAGCCTCCGGAGCCCGCACCCCCGGAGCTGCAGTACACCGGCAGAGGACACCCATCCCCCGAACCCTGCGTAGCCCAAAGCCGGAGATCAGCAGCATGTTGAACGCGGAAGCAGAAGCTGCTTATTGCCGGTCAGCATGCTGCTGATCTCCGGCTTTGGGCTCCGCATGTGCATTACAGCCCCCACCCTCGGCTGCTGATATCCGGCATGCTGCCCCTGCTGCTGGCTTTCCACCCGCCCGGCTCGCCCACCCAGCTGGATGGTGAGTGAGAAGGGCATCTCAGTGCCCGTGGTTTAATACATATCTCTCTTCGGTAAATGGCCATTAGTACATCCCACACACACTGATTACACACACACAGACTGGCCACCCCCAAATCCTACACACACCCACTCAGACTACACACACACACACATTCTCATACTTTCCTCTCCCCCACACACACACTGGACTGCAAAAATTTACACACACTGACACTGTTCCACACACACACAATTAACACACACTCACACTGTCCCACACACACAATTAACACACACGCACACTGTCCCACACACCAGTGGCGTGCGGTGAGGTCAGTGGCGTGCGGTGAGGCACTACAGCCATAATGTCCGCCGAATCCTGTCGATGAACCCTACCGCCACCGAGCCAATGCCCACCACTGCCTCTGAGCCGATGCCCGCTGCCACCACCAATGGCTTACAAACTCGCCCACCATCAACTGACCCAGCCCTCCGCCACTAATTTGCAACTCAGTCCAAAGTCGCCAATGCCCGCTGCATGCCTGCTCATCATACTTATGATATATTGTACATTTTTATAGAAAAAAATAATAATCAGTGTTTGGGACTGGGAAGGGAGCGGGAGGAGGACATGAATGCAATTTTGTTGTCCAGGGTTTCCATTAACTTAATGGAGAAGGGTCTGAATGGGTTAAAAATGTAAAAAAAAACTGCGTGAGGTCCCCCTCCTAAGTATAACCAGCCTCGGGCTCTTTGAGCCGGTCCTGGTTGTTTAAATACTGGAAAAAATTGGACAGGGGTTCCCCGTATTTAGACAACCAGCATCGGGCTCTTAGTCCAGTCCTGGTTCCAAAAATACGGGGGACAAAAGATGTAGGGGTCCCCCCGTATTTTTAAAACCAGCACCGGGCTCCACTAGCCAGGGACATAATGCCACAGCCAGGGGACACATTTATGTAGGTCCCTGCGGCCGTGGCATTACCCCCCCAACTAGTCACCACTGGCCGGGGTTCCCTGGAGGAGTGGGGACCCCTTAAATAAAGGGGTCACCCCCCCTCCAGGCACCCAAGGGCCAGGGGTGAAGCCCGAGGCTGTCCCCCCCATCCGTGGGCTGTGGATGGGAGGCTGATAGTCATGTAAGTAAAAAAAGAATATTGTTTTTTGTTGTGGAACTACAAGGCTCAGAAAGCCTCCCCGCTTGCTGGTACTTGGAGAACCTCAAGTACCAACATGCAGGGAAATAACGGGCCCGCCGGTACCTGTAGTTCTACAACAGAAAAAATACCCAAATAAAAACACAACTCACACACCGTGACAGTAAAAATTTATTAAAGCACACTGACACACTCACACATACTTACCTATATCCCACGCCGGTCACGTCCACTTGTCCAGTAGAATCCAATAGGGGTACCTGTAAAAATGAGAGACAGATTACTTACCTACATCCCACGCCGGTCACGTCCACTTGTCCAGTAGAATCCAATAGCGTTACCTGTAAAAATGAGAGACAGATTACTTACCTACATCCCACGCCGGTCACGTCCACTTGTCCAGTAGAATCCAGTAGGGGTACCTGTAAAAATGAGAGACAGATTACTTACCTACATCCCACGCTGGTCACGTCCACTTGTCCAGTAGAATTTAATAGGGGTACCTGTAAAAATGAGAGACAGATTACTTACCTACATCCCACGCCGGTCACGTCCACTTGTCCAGTAGAATCCAATAGGGGTACCTGTGAAAATGAGAGAGAGATTACTTACCTACATCCCACGCCGATCACGTCCACTTGTCCAGTAGAATCCAATAGGGGTACCTGTAAAAATGAGAGACAGATTACTTACCTATATCCCACGCTGGTCATGTCCACTTGTCCAGTAGAATCCAGTAAGGGAATCTGTAAAAATGAGAGACAGATTACTTACCTACATCCCACGCCGGTCACGTCCACTTGTCCAGTAGAATCCAATAGGGGTACCTGTGAAAATGAGAGAGAGATTACTTACCTACATCCCACGCAGATCACGTCCACTTGTCCAGTAGAATCCAATAGGGGTACCTGTAAAAATGAGAGACAGATTACTTACCTACATCCCACGCCGGTCACGTCCACTTGTCCAGTAGAATCCAATAGCGTTACCTGTAAAAATGAGAGACAGATTACTTACCTACATCCCACGCCGGTCACGTCCACTTGTCCAGTAGAATCCAGTAGGGGTACCTGTAAAAATGAGAGACAGATTACTTACCTACATCCCACGCTGGTCACGTCCACTTGTCCAGTAGAATTTAATAGGGGTACCTGTAAAAATGAGAGACAGATTACTTACCTACATCCCACGCCGGTCACGTCCACTTGTCCAGTAGAATCCAGTAGGGGTACCTGTAAAAATGAGAGACAGATTACTTACCTACATCCCACGCTGGTCACGTCCACTTGTCCAGTAGAATTTAATAGGGGTACCTGTAAAAATGAGAGACAGATTACTTACCTACATCCCACGCCGGTCACGTCCACTTGTCCAGTAGAATCCAGTAGGGGAATCTGTAAAAATGAGAGACAGATTACTTACCTATATCCCACGCTGGTCATGTCCACTTGTCCAGTAGAATCCAGTAGGGGAATCTGTAAAAATGAGAGACAGATTACTTACCTACATCCCACGCCGGTCACGTCCACTTGTCCAGTAGAATCCAATAGGGGTACCTGTGAAAATGAGAGAGATATTACTTACCTACATCCCACGCAGATCACGTCCACTTGTCCAGTAGAATCCAATAGGGGTACCTGTAAAAATGAGAGACAGATTACTTACCTACATCCCACGCCGGTCACGTCCACTTGTCCAGTAGAATCCAATAGCGTTACCTGTAAAAATGAGAGACAGATTACTTACCTACATCCCACGCCGGTCACGTCCACTTGTCCAGTAGAATCCAGTAGGGGTACCTGTAAAAATGAGAGACAGATTACTTACCTACATCCCACGCTGGTCACGTCCACTTGTCCAGTAGAATTTAATAGGGGTACCTGTAAAAATGAGAGACAGATTACTTACCTACATCCCACGCCGGTCACGTCCACTTGTCCAGTAGAATCCAATAGGGGTACCTGTGAAAATGAGAGAGAGATTACTTACCTACATCCCACGCCGATCACGTCCACTTGTCCAGTAGAATCCAATAGGGGTACCTGTAAAAATGAGAGACAGATTACTTACCTACATCCCACGCTGGTCACGTCCACTTGTCCAGTAGAATTTAATAGGGGTACCTGTAAAAATGAGAGACAGATTACTTACCTACATCCCACGCCGGTCACGTCCACTTGTCCAGTAGAATCCAATAGGGGTACCTGTGAAAATGAGAGAGAGATTACTTACCTACATCCCACGCCGATCACGTCCACTTGTCCAGTAGAATCCAATAGGGGTACCTGTAAAAATGAGAGACAGATTACTTACCTATATCCCACGCTGGTCATGTCCACTTGTCCAGTAGAATCCAGTAGGGGAATCTGTAAAAATGAGAGACAGATTACTTACCTACATCCCACGCCGGTCACGTCCACTTGTCCAGTAGAATCCAATAGGGGTACCTGTGAAAATGAGAGAGAGATTACTTACCTACATCCCACGCAGATCACGTCCACTTGTCCAGTAGAATCCAATAGGGGTACCTGTAAAAATGAGAGACAGATTACTTACCTACATCCCACGCCGGTCACGTCCACTTGTCCAGTAGAATCCAATAGCGTTACCTGTAAAAATGAGAGACAGATTACTTACCTACATCCCACGCCGGTCACGTCCACTTGTCCAGTAGAATCCAGTAGGGGTACCTGTAAAAATGAGAGACAGATTACTTACCTACATCCCACGCTGGTCACGTCCACTTGTCCAGTAGAATTTAATAGGGGTACCTGTAAAAATGAGAGACAGATTACTTACCTACATCCCACGCCGGTCACGTCCACTTGTCCAGTAGAATCCAATAGGGGTACCTGTGAAAATGAGAGAGAGATTACTTACCTACATCCCACGCCGATCACGTCCACTTGTCCAGTAGAATCCAATAGGGGTACCTGTAAAAATGAGAGACAGATTACTTACCTATATCCCACGCTGGTCACGTCCACTTGTCCAGTAGAATCCAGTAGGGGAATCTGTAAAAATGAGAGACAGATTACTTACCTACATCCCACGCTGGTCACGTCCACTTGTCCAGTAGAATCCAATAGGGGTACCTGTGAAAATGAGAGAGAGATTACTTACCTACATCCCACGCCGATCACGTCCACTTGTCCAGTAGAATCCAATAGGGGTACCTGTAAAAATAAGAGACAGATTACTTACCTACATCCCACGCCGATCACGTCCACTTGTCCAGTAGAATTCAATAGGGGTACCTGTAAAAATTAAAATGATACTTACAAACTGCAATCCACAGGAGGAGAGAGAGAGAGAGAGAGAGAGGGGGGGGGGGGGGGGGAGAGACTAACCTGCTGCTGCTGCTGGGGAGACCGGCACACACTGCAGGGCCACGACGGGAGGACGGAGCCGGCGGAGGAGGGGGAGAGCCGCACACCGCCGCTCCTGTCAGCGACAGCGGAGGAGGATGGGGCGCACACTACAGACGCCAATAACCGCCGGGACAATTAACACACACACACACAATTAACACACGCACACTGTCCCACACACAATTAACACGCACGCACGCACACTGTCCCACACACACAAATAACACACACGCACACTGTCCCACAGACAACTAACAAACACGCACTTTCCCACACGCACACAATTAACACACTCACACTGTCCCACACACACACACAATTAACACACACACACACACAATTAACAAACACGCACTGTCCCACACACACAATTAACACACGCACACTGTCCCACACACACACACACACGCAGTCACACACACACAATTTACACACACTCAAACTGTCCCACACACACAATTAACACTCACACTGTCCCACACACACACAATGTCCCACACACAACACACACGCACACTGTCCGACACACACACACTTAACACACACACACACACAAAAAATGTCCCGCACCCCCTTCCCGCTCACCTGCACGCCACTCACTGCTGTCAGGGCTGAGGGCTGGGGCCGCACGCACGCACGCACGCACGCCCACCCCCCCCCCCCTCCCCGAGGTCGCGCACGCGCATGCGCGCACCTCCGCGGTCGCGATCGCGCACGCGATCGCGTACACACACAGTCACTTTGCAGGGGGGAGTAGGGGGAGGCTCCTGGCTGCCGCTGCCTGTCTATTGTGACAGGCACAGCAGCCGGGGAGACAGGGAAAGCGCCGCGGGTAGCACCGGCGGAATCCCTGAAGCATGGGGCGAGTGGGCCGTGCAGGTGCCGGTGGCGCCCCCCTCTGTTGGGGCTGCCATGGCGCCCAGGGCACGTGCCCTGCTCGCCCCGTGCTAGATACGCCTCTGCTGCCCACAAATATTAAACAGCCCCTGAATGTATGTATTGGCGGCTGCAATAGATATTGAAGATACTGCATTCCTTCTATTGTGATTGCAAAGCAGCCACCAAAAGTTTCTACGGCAGTTGGTAAACTGCAAAACTCACCAAGCTCCAGAATGCGAAGCATTTCTGAGCTTGGCCCGGCAGCTAATGCCATTTCTAAATCCCTTGGGCTACATTATGCTATTGTTCCCAGGAGAAGGATCCTTGGGATCCCTCTGCATTACTGTCTGCTCTCACATACGCAGTCTGATGAATGCACATGTGAAGTAGCGCAGTCAGGGTCTAAACCCAGAAGTAAAGTGATCGCATTAGAGATTATTTTACTTCTTATACATTGCAGGGACAGGCATAAGATTAATACTCATTATAGCATAAAAGCTACACCTCTGGACTCACAAAGAGTTATCCTTCAGCACTCAGGAGAGGAAAAACCCCCTTGGGGGGAAACCTCTGGGGAATCATGGCCTCAGGATCACCCTTCCCTCTGGGCATTAAGAGGTGTACTAATAGGGGGATCAGTATGATATCCTGGCACAATGGATCCTATTGGTCATAATACAGATGCTGGGATCCCTGTACAAAAAAGGCCGACAGGGGTGAGTAAGGGGTGTTTTCCCCTCCCCAACCCCCTTAACCCTCCCTCCCCCCACCCCAACACTGATCTCCCCCTTTGTGCCTAACTGTAACCCTCCCGTGGAGGTGCCTAATCCTAACCTCTATCCCCACTGCCTAACCCTAACCCATCCTACCCGCATCCTAACCTTGGGGGTAATTCTGAGTTAATCGCAGCAGGAACTTTGTTAGCAGTTGGGCAAAACCATGTGCACTGCAGGGGAGGCAGATATAACATGTGCAGAGAGAGATAGATTTGGGTGTGGTGAGTTCAATCTGCAATCTAATTTACAGTGTAAAAATAAAGCAGCCAGTATTTACCCTGCACAGAAACAAAATAACACACCCAAATCTAACTCTCTCTGCACATGTTATATCTGCCACACCTGCAGTGCACATGGTTTTGCCCAACTGCTAAAAATGTTCCTGCTGCGATCAACTTGGAATTACCCCCCATAACCTCTCCCCACCCACAGCCTAAATTTACCCCACTGGGAGCTATGGCTAATGGGAGGGTTAAGGGGGGTACTCACGGAGCGATTGCTGCTTAAAAATCTAAGCAATCTGGCTAGATTGCTTAGATTTTAAGCCTGATCGTTCCGTGTGTACCCCCTACAGCGATAGCGATGCGCAGCCCCGTGCATCGCTATTGCTGGTGCTAGATTGGCCTGCCATGCAGGCCAATCTAGCGGGTCGCCCATTTCACCCGCTGGGTGAAATGAGTGGCCCCCCCGTCTCCCCCGCATGCTCAGCACACATCTCTCCCGCATCGGCCAGTGAGTACTGGCCTTTAGAATACTTACCTATACCTGCCTATACTTGCCAAAGGTCAACTGTTGTGTAGACTAAGAGGAAAAGATGAAAAAACATTATTAGTTGATGAACAAGCAGGGCGACAAACTGCAAAAATTGGTGTGGTTGTATAGAGAGACAAATCTCTATATCTAAATATGTTACTGTAACTATTGAGGACATGGAAAATGCCTAAAATAAGAACAATTAATCCAAAGGGCCAGTTGTTTCTTATATAGTACACACATTGGGGGGATAAGTTCTTTCTTATAGTAATAAGTGGGCACCTTCAGAATAGAAATTTGACCAGTAAATAATAAAAGCTATAAATTGCTAACATTTAGGGGTCAATCCAGTTAGGTACAAGTTGCCTTTGCTGCAATGTTTTAACATCGACAACAACACCCAAACTCGCACTCCTTGTGGCCAGATAGGGCTTCAGGCACTTTTGAGCGAGTTTAGGCTGCCAGAAAGTGCGGCTGTTGTAAGACAAACTCGCACCTAATTAAATTGACCCCTTAGTTGTTAAATGTGAAAAAATGAATAATATATAATGGTGTAATTGTGAGCCTGATTCAGATGTGGTTGTTAAAGCATTTGTTGCTGCAATCTTTTGGCATTCGCAATTGCATCGCAGTCCACCCTGAGTGAGTCTGAGCAGTTGTAGGCTGAGCAAGTACCCTAGACACAGGGCTCTCCAACATCAACACAGGTCGCAATGGGGCATTTATACATGTGCACGGAAAGGTGTTTGAACAGAAATAACACGCCTGTGTACAGTTAGCCACCCCCAATGCCGACTTCCTGTCAGTCACTTTGCAATGGGATCCTCTGTGTGAGTTAATATATCTGCTCCCAGTTCACTGATGAAAAGGTCACCCAGTTCACTATGTACAGAGGAGTGTCTCTTCCAGTTTTGACATTAAGGGAAATGAACAAAGAAAAATAGGCTCCCCACTTCTACTGTGGGCATTATGTGTATAAGTGGCACTACTACTGTGGGCATTATGTGTATAAGTGGCACTACTACTGAGGGCATTATGTGTATAAGTGGCACTACTACTGAGGGCATTATGTGTATAAGTGGCACTACTACTAAGTGCATCATGTGTATAATGTGCATTACTACTGTCTACATTATGCATATAAGAGGCACTACTGTGGGCATAATGTGTATAAGCAGTACTACTACTGTGCGCATTATTTGTAAGGGACATTACTACTGTGGGCATTATATGTATAATGTGTACTACTGTGTCGCATAACATGACTAGGGGGGCGGTATTCTGAGACGTAATGTGAATAAAGGATAGTACTATGTGGCGTACTGTGAACCAGGGGCACTATGTGTGGTGTAATGTGAATAGGATTGTGCTTTTGTGTGGCGTAATTTTAATTGGGAGTACTATTGTGTGGACATGCCCCTTCTTTGTGAGACTACACCCCTTTTTAGGCAGCTTGCTGTCACTTTACAAAGTATGGGAGGGCTCAAATTTATAGTTGGCAAGGGGGTGCCAACCACCCTAGCACCGCCACTGCCCCCACACCATCTGTGTGTCCTTACTGAGCTGCCCCCTTCTGCATGTTTTGTATTGTCCACTCTCCCCCACCATGGTCTCTGTTTTGTACTGTGCTCTCAATACCCCCAACCACACACACAATTACACAAGTATGGTAAGCGGCACAATACTACTGTGTCATCATCTGTATAAGGAGCATTACTATGCATATAAGGGGCACTACTGTAGGCATAATGTGTATAAGCAGCACTACTACTGTGGGTATGTTTTGTAAGGGTCATTACAGCTGTGGGCTTTATGTGTATAATGGGCACTACTGTGTAGCATAATCTGACTAGGGGCACTACTGTGTGATGTACTGTGATTAAGGGATACTACTATGTGACGTACTATATAGCAGGGGCACTACATGCGGTGTAATGTGAATAAGATTGTGCTTTTGTGTGGTGTCATTTTAATTGGGAGTACTATTGTGTGGCCATGCCCCTTCTTTGTGAGACCACACCCCCTTTTCAGGCAGCTTGCTGTCACTTCACAAAGTATGGAAGGGTTCAAAATGATAGTTTGCAAGGGGGCGGCGAACACCGTAGCACTGCCACTGCCCCAACACCATTTGTATGTCCCATACTAAGCTGCCTTCATCTGCCTTTTTTGTATTGTCCGCCCTCCCCCACCATAGTCTCTGTTTTGTACTGTACTCCTAATACCCCCCACCACACACACAATTACACAAGTATGGTAACTTACCTCTTGCATGTTTTCCTCCAGTCCTTGCTGCCACTGCGACCCCTCCTGTCGTCTTCAACTGACACTTAGCAGATCTCTTTGCCGGTCACCCGACACTCTGCAAATCTCTTTGCCAGAACATTGCCAGATGATGATCTTCTAAAAAACACAAAAGACTATCCTTAAGCATAGTACTAGTTTAAGTACAATAAAATGTCCATGAGTCAACCACTTTCCCAATTTTCCTTAAACCAAACAACATACTTTCAAATGTATTAATTTACCATTTATCTATTTTATTTACTTTTTCATCCCAAAGCAAGATACTGCCTCATAGAGACTTATCTGCATCCACTGCCCTCTTTATTTCAGTAACGCTACATTTGTATTCTTAAATATATAATTATTTTAATGTGTGCTTGTTCCTACGTATATTCCCTGTTCTGTCTATCTTGTCTTGCCTTTCAGCTGACTATACTGCACTCTGTCTTCCCTACACCCCTCCATCATACCCTGCTATGTAGGACTCACCTCCTCCTACCTGTCTTCCTGCATGGTAACTGGAAACTTCTGCAGCTGTAGATAGAATGTTACAGGAAGAAGCACTGTGATGTCACAGGCTAGTGATGTCACAGGCTAGGTGTGATGTCACAGTAACCAGCAGAAAAGCTACTAAGTTACAACTTTCTTACATATACATTTTATACATCAATTATAACTGTATTTACATGAATTTCTAGTTTAAAAGAAAAAATGAGACTAGTGTAGAAGATGAACTATACGGCATTGTTGTACAGAGTGCCTCAATATATAGGCAGGGCCGGATTAAGCCTTGGGGGTGCCCAGGGCACTTTAGACAGGGGGGCCCCGTTGGAAGTTTGGGGATGTATATTAAACTGTGAATACCTCCCAACATGTCCCATTCCAGGAGGGACAAAATGCTCTCTACCTGTTTACACAGGACTCAGACACCCAGGCGGGGAGTATCCCTGTGTCACAGCTCTCCTATCTCTCCTCTGGTCAGAAGCTCTGCCGGTAGCTCATGAAACATGATATTCCTGTGTCTCTGCCTGCATGTATACCATACCTCCCAACATGACCCTCTCCAGGAGGGACACAATGCTCTGCTTCTGGACTTCCCTCTTAATTTATGATTGCCGGCACCTGTGTTGAACAGGTTAATGAATAAGAAAAGTGTTTCAGCACAGGTGATGGCAATCATAGAGTAAGAGATAAGTCCAGGAGCAGAGCATTGTGTCCCTCCTAGAGAGGGTCATGTTGGGAGGTATGTGTATACTGTCCTGCTCGCATACTGGTGGTTGGTTCTGCTGCTGCTTAAGAAGTAAAGCTAGAGATATCAGTGTGCTCTGGCCGGGTGGCCCCCCGACAAGGGGGGCCTGGGCTGCAGTATGCCCTGCATCCCCCCATTAATCTGGCTATGTATATAGGTAAAGGGAAAACAGAAGTGAAAGGCATTTCTAGACTAAATCACCACTAATATTTTATAAGGAAATAAAGCAGGCTGAATTAATAATTATTCATTATATGAGTATATGTATTTACTGTATATATATATATATATATATATATACACACACACACACACACACACACACACACACACACACACACATACATACCACCCAACTGTCCCGTTTTTTGCGGGGCAGCCCCATTTTCTGGGGACTGTCCCACCCGCGGGCCGCAGTGTCCCACGGTGGGGGGGCCAGTTGGGAGGCTCCTATCAATCACGGTGATTAGATGCTGTGTGCATGCGCTGTACAACATGCCCCCATTTTCTGCAACGCTGCCTGTCGCCGCGGCATCGCACTCCCTGATTTGCACATGCATATATCTAAAAACATCAGAGATGTATGTACACACCGGGTTTACTTTTTGGGCAAAGCAGTAAATTAATCCTTAAATCTGTTTTAGTGTGAACTGCGTTGACAAAAGACTTTAAAAATAAAAGATGGCATTCAAAATAAGAAATCACCTTAAGCACTGCTGTTTCATAAATCATCCCAAGATCTGCGGGCACAGATAGTTATAAATGGCAGCATCAGCAAAGGTTACAGCTATAAATGGGATTAAAGGGGTTTTGTACAATGCACCATAATCCATTCTCACGGGGGTGGGGGGAGGTGAAACCATCCTGCAGCCTGGGTCAGAGGGTTGTATGGGGTACATTTATTAATGTGTGATTTTTTGGGGGGTACCTGCAAATATAATGGATCCAGTAAAGAAATAGGGTGATTCTGCACAAGATCATTCTGTACATTCAGTAAGTGCAATGATTGGACTTCCGAGTTTAGGACCCAGGAATCCTTCTGCTCACGCACAGAATGATGCTCCCACCTCAGGGGACACTGGGAGGGATCCAATTAGATCCTTCTCAGGAATCAATAAGAAGCCCATAGGCTTCTATTAGTCAAGGCTACCTACAGATGGCATTGCCTACCGGGTCCAAGCTCTGGAAAGTATCTTTATCAACCCCCGCCATGTCGCGCCGCCACATGTGCCCGCTACCCAGCGGATCCGGTGGATCCGCTGGTCCAATCATATCTGCGGGACTGACAGGGGTGTGCTTTCATGTGAGCTGAATGCACGCCCATCATTGAGGCACATGTACTGCCAGTAGCGGATCTTGCCATGGGCAAGCAGGACTTTTGCCCGGGGCGCCGCCTTCCAGAGGGCGCCGGCGCCATCCAGAGGGCGCCGCACCATGGCAAGATCCGCTACTGCTGTGCCCCCTGCTGCCCGCTGTGTCCCGCTGCCGCTGCATCCCGCTGTGAAGGGCGTCCCGCTGTGAAGGGAACTAGACGCGTAGCGTCTAGTTTCCCTTCGTGGAGAGGACCTTTACTGTGCGGTGCGTGATGACGTCATTGCGCACCGCACAGCAAAGGTCCTCTCCACGAAGGGAACTAGATGCTACGCGTCTAGTTTCCCTTCGTGGAGAGGACCTTTGCTGGGTGGTGCGTGATGACGTCATCGCGCACCGCTCAGCATTTCAGCGGCGCTACTACTGTATAGGGGGCGTAACTGACCACGCCCCCTGTATGAAGCCACGCCCCTATGTCCTGCCCGGGGCGCAGAAAGGGCTCGAACCGGCCCTGTGTACTGCTGCCGCTTTTCCGTTATTTTTCAATGGGCTTTTAGTGCCCATGGCTTGGCCCCACCCCCTGCCATCTCCCTGCTTCCCGAACTTTACTATTGTCAGCAGGAGGCACCTCTCCCGCTGCTTCCCATCCCCATATGCAGGCATATTCACAGGGGGTTAATGATTAGAATAATGCAAAGAAGATATCTATCACAGAATCTGTGTTATACATATCTTCTTTGTATTATTTTAACCATTATGACAGGGGAGGCACTGCCTCCCCTGACTGCACATCCCTGTCGCCCTCAGCCGCATCCCCCTTTCAGAGCCCCGGTCCCTGCCTATGCCAGGTGATTGCATTCTGCAGTGCGATGCAGGGTGCTAATATCGCACCCAGATTGCATTAAAAATGTAATCATTGATAAATGGGACCACAAGTACCAACCAACCAGACCTAAGGCGGCAGGTGATGGGACGCTGCATCAGCAAGTACATACACACTTGCCGATGCAGGGGGGCGATGGAGGATGCCATGCTGCATTTGGCAGCATGGAAATGTTAGTAATGTAGTCTGGTTGGCCCTGCAACAGGGCCGACCAGAAGACATCGCTAACAACCACAGGAGCAAATCAGGCATACATGCTGCTCGATAGGTTGCTCCGATTTGCCCTGGAACAACAAATCGGTCTGATATCAGCGTAGTGTGCCCGGACTAACTGTCATTTTTCAAACACAGCCTGTAACATGGCAGTTAGGAGCTCATTGGCTGGTACTGTATCTCTCTCCAAGGCTTAGAAACATAGACCCCATATGGATCTGGGACTCAAGGTCGACAGCAATTAGGTCGACACCACTTAGGTCAACACCAATTGGTCTACACACCTTAGATCAACACCTGAAATAGGTCGACATGGACAAAATGTCGACATGGACAAGGTTTTTTGGTATCGTTTTCTCCTAGTGATGAGCGGGTTCGGTTCCTCGGAATCCGAACCCGCCCGAACTTCAGCTTTTTTTACACGGATCCGAGCGACTCGGATCTTCCCGCCTTGCTCGGTTAACCCGAGCGCGCCCGAACGTCATCATGATGCTGTCGGATTCTCGCGAGGCTCGGATTCTATCGCGAGACTCGGATTCTATGTAAGGAGCCGCGCGTCGCCGCCATTTTACACGTGCATTGAGATTGATAGTGAGAGGACGTGGCTGGCGTCCTCTCCGTTTAGAGAAGAAATAGATAGGAGAGTGAGAGTGAGACAGTGACACTTCATTTACTGGAGCTTAGGAGGAGTACTCAGACAGAGAGTGCAGAATTTTGCTGATAGTATTAGTTAGTTATACTAGTGACAGAGTGAGACAGTGACACTTCATTTACTGGAGCTTAGGAGGAGTACTCAGACAGAGAGTGCAGAATTTTGCTGATAGTATTAGTTAGTTATACTAGTGACTGACCAGTGACCACCAGTGCAGTTTTATATTATTTAATATAATCCGTTCTCTGCCTGAAAAAACGATACACAGTGACTCAGTCACATACCATATCTGTGCTCAGCCCAGTGTGCTGCTGCATCATCTATGTATAATATCTGACTGTGCTCACACAGCTTAATTGTGGGGGAGACTGGGGAGCAGTTAGGTTATAGCAGGAGCCAGGAGTACATATTAAAATTAAACAGTGCACACTTTTTTTCTGCAGGAGTGCCACTGCCAGTGTGACTGACCAGTGACCTGACCACCAGTATATAGTATACTATATTGTATTGTGAATGTCTGCCTGTAAAAGTTAAACACACGTCGTGTGACTTGTGTGGTGTTTTTTTATTCTATAAAATAAAAAACTCATTCTGCTGACAGACAGTGTCCAGCAGGTCCGTCATTATATAATATATACCTGTCCGGCTGCAGTAGTGATATATATATATTTTTTATATCATTATTTATCATCCAGTCGCAGCAGACACAGTACGGTAGTTCACGGCTGTAGCTACCTCTGTGTCGGCACTCGGCAGTCCATCCATAATTGTATACCACCTACCCGTGGTTTTTTTTTTCTTTCTTCTTTATACATACTACATCTCATTATCATCCAGTCTATATTAGCAGCAGACACAGTACAGTACGGTAGTCCACGGCTGTAGCTACCTCTGTGTCGGCACTCGGCAGTCCGTCCATAATTGTATACCACCTACCCGTGGTTTTTTTTTTCTTTCTTCTTTATACATACTACATCTCATTATCAACCAGTCTATATTAGCAGCAGACACAGTACGGTAGTCCACGGCTGTAGCTACCTCTGTGTCGGCACTCGGCAGTCCATCCATAATTGTATACCACCTACCCGTGGTTTTTTTTTCTTTCTTCTTTATACATACTACATCTCATTATCATCCAGTCTATATTAGCAGCAGACACAGTACAGTACGGTAGTCCACGGCTGTAGCTACCTCTGTGTCGGCACTCGGCAGTCCATCCATAATTGTATACCACCTACCCGTGGTTTTTTTTTCTTTCTTCTTTATACATACATACTACATCTCTTTATCAACCAGTCTATATTAGCAGCAGACACAGTACGGTAGTCCACGGCTGTAGCTACCTCTGTGTCGGCACTCGGCAGTCCATCCATAATTGTATACCACCTACCCGTGGTTTTTTTTCTTTCTTCTTTATACATACATACTACATCTCTTTATCAACCAGTCTATATTAGCAGCAGACACAGTATGGTAGTCCACGGCTGTAGCTACCTCTGTGTCGGCACTCGGCAGTCCATCCATAATTGTATACCACCTACCCGTGGTTTTTTTTTCTTTCTTCTTTATACATACTACATCTCATTATCATCCAGTCTATATTAGCAGCAGACACAGTACAGTACGGTAGTCCACGGCTGTAGCTACCTCTGTGTCGGCACTCGGCAGTCCATCCATAATTGTATACCACCTACCCGTGGTTTTTTTTTCTTTCTTCTTTATACATACATACTACATCTCTTTATCAACCAGTCTATATTAGCAGCAGACACAGTACGGTAGTCCACGGCTGTAGCTACCTCTGTGTCGGCACTCGGCAGTCCGTCCATAATTGTATACCACCTACCCGTGTTTTTTTTTTCTTTCTTCTTTATACATACATACTACATCTCTTTATCAACCAGTCTATATTAGCAGCAGACACAGTACGGTAGTCCACGGCTGTAGCTACCTCTGTGTCGGCACTCGGCAGTCCATCCATAATTGTATACCACCTACCCGTGTTTTTTTCTTTCTTTCTTCTTTATACATACTACATCTCATTATCATCCAGTCTATATTAGCAGCAGACACAGTACAGTACGGTAGTCCACGGCTGTAGCTACCTCTGTGTCGGCACTCGGCAGTCCATCCATAATTGTATACCACCTACCCGTGGTTTTTTTTTCTTCTTTATACATACATACTACATCTCTTTATCAACCAGTCTATATTAGCAGCAGACACAGTACGGTAGTCCACGGCTGTAGCTACCTCTGTGTCGGCACTCGGCAGTCCGTCCATAATTGTATACCACCTACCCGTGGTTTTTTTTTCTTTATTCTTTATACATACATACTACATCTCTTTATCAACCAGTCTATATTAGCAGCAGACACAGTACGGTAGTCCACGGCTGTAGCTACCTCTGTGTCGGCACTCGGCAGTCCATCCATAATTGTATACCACCTACCCGTGGTTTTTTCTTTCTTTCTTTCTTCTTTATACATACTACATCTCATTATCATCCAGTCTATATTAGCAGCAGACACAGTACAGTACGGTAGTCCACGGCTGTAGCTACCTCTGTGTCGGCACTCGGCAGTCCATCCATAATTGTATACTAGTATCCATCCATCTCCATTGTTTACCTGAGGTGCCTTTTAGTTGTGCCTATTAAAATATGGAGAACAAAAATGTTGAGGTTCCAAAATTAGGGAAAGATCAAGATCCACTTCCACCTCGTGCTGAAGCTGCTGCCACTAGTCATGGCCGAGACGATGAAATGCCAGCAACGTCGTCTGCCAAGGCCGATGCCCAATGGCATAGTACAGAGCATGTCAAATCCAAAACACCAAATATCAGTAAAAAAAGGACTCCAAAACCTAAAATAAAATTGTCGGAGGAGAAGCGTAAACTTGCCAATATGCCATTTACCACACGGAGTGGCAAGGAACGGCTGAGGCCCTGGCCTATGTTCATGGCTAGTGGTTCAGCTTCACATGAGGATGGAGGCACTCAGCCTCTCGCTAGAAAAATGAAAAGACTCAAGCTGGCAAAAGCAGTAGCACCGCAAAGAACTGTGCGTTCTTCGAAATCCCAAATCCACAAGGAGAGTCCAATTGTGTCGGTTGCGATGCCTGACCTTCCCAACACTGGACGTGAAGAGCATGCGCCTTCCACCATTTGCACGCCCCCTGCAAGTGCTGGAAGGAGCACCCGCAGTCCAGTTCCTGATAGTCAGATTGAAGATGTCAGTGTTGAAGTACACCAGGATGAGGAGGATATGGGTGTTGCTGGCGCTGGGGAGGAAATTGACCAGGAGGATTCTGATGGTGAGGTGGTTTGTTTAAGTCAGGCACCCGGGGAGACACCTGTTGTCCGTGGGAGGAATATGGCCGTTGACATGCCTGGTGAAAATACCAAAAAAATCAGCTCTTCGGTGTGGAAGTATTTCACCAGAAATGCGGACAACATTTGTCAAGCCGTGTGTTCCCTTTGTCAAGCTGTAATAAGTAGGGGTAAGGACGTTAACCACCTCGGAACATCCTCCCTTATACGTCACCTGCAGCGCATTCATAATAATTCAGTGACAAGTTCAAAAACTTTGGCCGACAGCGGAAGCAGTCCACTGACCAGTAAATCCCTTCCTCTTGTAACCAAGCTCACGCAAACCACCCCACCAACTCCCTCAGTGTCAATTTCCTCCTTCCCCAGGAATGCCAATAGTCCTGCAGGCCATGTCACTGGCAATTCTGACGAGTCCTCTCCTGCCTGGGATTCCTCCGATGCATCCTTGCGTGTAACGCCTACTGCTGCTGGCGCTGCTGTTGTTGCTGCTGGGAGTCGATGGTCATCCCAGAGGGGAAGTCGTAAGCCCACTTGTACTACTTCCAGTAAGCAATTGACTGTCCAACAGTCCTTTGCGAGGAAGATGAAATATCACAGCAGTCATCCTGCTGCAAAGCGGATAACTGAGGCCTTGACAACTATGTTGGTGTTAGACGTGCGTCCGGTATCCGCCGTTAGTTCACAGGGAACTAGACAATTTATTGAGGCAGTGTGCCCCCGTTACCAAATACCATCTAGGTTCCACTTCTCTAGGCAGGCGATACCGAGAATGTACACGGACGTCAGAAAAAGACTCACCAGTGTCCTAAAAAATGCAGTTGTACCCAATGTCTACTTAACCACGGACATGTGGACAAGTGGAGCAGGGCAGGGTCAGGACTATATGACTGTGACAGCCCACTGGGTAGATGTATGGACTCCCGCCGCAAGAACAGCAGCGGCGGCACCAGTAGCAGCATCTCGCAAACGCCAACTCTTTCCTAGGCAGGCTACGCTTTGTATCACCGCTTTCCAGAATACGCACACAGCTGAAAACCTCTTACGGCAACTGAGGAAGATCATCGCGGAATGGCTTACCCCAATTGGACTCTCCTGTGGATTTGTGGCATCGGACAACGCCAGCAATATTGTGTGTGCATTAAATATGGGCAAATTCCAGCACGTCCCATGTTTTGCACATACCTTGAATTTGGTGGTGCAGAATTTTTAAAAAAACGACAGGGGCGTGCAAGAGATGCTGTCGGTGGCCAGAAGAATTGCGGGACACTTTCGGCGTACAGGCACCACGTACAGAAGACTGGAGCACCACCAAAAACTACTGAACCTGCCCTGCAATCATCTGAAGCAAGAAGTGGTAACGAGGTGGAATTCAACCCTCTATATGCTTCAGAGGTTGGAGGAGCAGCAAAAGGCCATTCAAGCCTATACAATTGAGCACGATATAGGAGGTGGAATGCACCTGTCTCAAGTGCAGTGGAGAATGATTTCAACGTTGTGCAAGGTTCTGATGCCCTTTGAACTTGCCACACGTGAAGTCAGTTCAGACACTGCCAGCCTGAGTCAGGTCATTCCCCTCATCAGGCTTTTGCAGAAGAAGCTGGAGACATTGAAGGAGGAGCTAACACGGAGCGATTCCGCTAGGCATGTGGGACTTGTGGATGGAGCCCTTAATTCGCTTAACAAGGATTCACGGGTGGTCAATCTGTTGAAATCAGAGCACTACATTTTGGCCACCGTGCTCGATCCTAGATTTAAAACCTACCTTGGATCTCTCTTTCCGGCAGACACAAGTCTGCTGGGGTTGAAAGACCTGCTGGTGAGAAAATTGTCAAGTCAAGCGGAACGCGACCTGTCAACATCTCCTCCTTCACATTCTCCCGCAACTGGGGGTGCGAGGAAAAGGCTCAGAATTCCGAGCCCACCCGCTGGCGGTGATGCAGGGCAGTCTGGAGCGACTGCTGATGCTGACATCTGGTCCGGACTGAAGGACCTGACAACGATTACGGACATGTCGTCTACTGTCACTGCATATGATTCTCTCAACATTGAAAGAATGGTGGAGGATTATATGAGTGACCGCATCCAAGTAGGCACGTCACACAGTCCGTACTTATACTGGCAGGAAAAAGAGGCAATTTGGAGGCCCTTGCACAAACTGGCTTTATTCTACCTAAGTTGCCCTCCCACAAGTGTGTACTCCGAAAGAGTGTTTAGTGCCGCCGCTCACCTTGTCAGCAATCGGCGTACGAGGTTACATCCAGAAAATGTGGAGAAGATGATGTTCATTAAAATGAATTATAATCAATTCCTCCGCGGAGACATTGACCAGCAGCAATTGCCTCCACAAAGTACACAGGGAGCTGAGATGGTGGATTCCAGTGGGGACGAATTGATAATCTGTGAGGAGGGGGATGTACACGGTGATATATCGGAGGATGATGATGAGGTGGACATCTTGCCTCTGTAGAGCCAGTTTGTGCAAGGAGAGATTAATTGCTTCTTTTTTGGGGGGGGTCCAAACCAACCCGTCATATCAGTCACAGTCGTGTGGCAGACCCTGTCACTGAAATGATGGGTTGGTTAAAGTGTGCATGTCCTGTTTATACAACATAAGGGTGGGTGGGAGGGCCCAAGGACAATTCCATCTTGCACCTCTTTTTTCTTTTATTTTTCTTTGCGTCATGTGCTGTTTGGGGAGGGTTTTTTGGAAGGGCCATCCTGCGTGACACTGCAGTGCCACTCCTAGATGGGCCCGGTGTTTGTGTCGGCCACTAGGGTCGCTTATCTTACTCACACAGTCAGCTACCTCATTGCGCCTCTTTTTTTCTTTGCGTCATGTGCTGTTTGGGGAGGGTTTTTTGGAAGGGACATCCTGCGTGACACTGCAGTGCCACTCCTAGATGGGCCCGGTGTTTGTGTCGGCCACTAGGGTCGCTTATCTTACTCACACAGTCAGCTACCTCATTGCGCCTCTTTTTTTCTTTGCGTCATGTGCTGTTTGGGGAGGGTTTTTTGGAAGGGACATCCTGCGTGACACTGCAGTGCCACTCCTAGATGGGCCCGGTGTTTGTGTCGGCCACTAGGGTCGCTTATCTTACTCACACAGTCAGCTACCTCATTGCGCCTCTTTTTTTCTTTGCGTCATGTGCTGTTTGGGGAGGGTTTTTTGGAAGGGACATCCTGCGTGACACTGCAGTGCCACTCCTAGATGGGCCCGGTGTTTGTGTCGGCCACTAGGGTCGCTTATCTTACTCACACAGTCAGCTACCTCATTGCGCCTCTTTTTTTCTTTGCGTCATGTGCTGTTTGGGGAGGGTTTTTTGGAAGGGACATCCTGCGTGACACTGCAGTGCCACTCCTAGATGGGCCCGGTGTTTGTGTCGGCCACTAGGGTCGCTTATCTTACTCACACAGTCAGCTACCTCATTGCGCCTCTTTTTTTCTTTGCGTCATGTGCTGTTTGGGGAGGGTTTTTTGGAAGGGCCATCCTGCGTGACACTGCAGTGCCACTCCTAGATGGGCCCGGTGTTTGTGTCGGCCACTAGGGTCGCTTATCTTACTCACACAGTCAGCTACCTCATTGCGCCTCTTTTTTTCTTTGCGTCATGTGCTGTTTGGGGAGGGTTTTTTGGAAGGGACATCCTGCGTGACACTGCAGTGCCACTCCTAGATGGGCCCGGTGTTTGTGTCGGCCACTAGGGTCGCTTATCTTACTCACACAGCGACCTCGGTGCAAATTTTAGGACTAAAAATAATATTGTGAGGTGTGAGGTATTCAGAATAGACTGAAAATGAGTGTAAATTATGGTTTTTGAGGTTAATAATACTTTGGGATCAAAATGACCCCCAAATTCTATGATTTAAGCTGTTTTTTAGGGTTTTTTGAAAAAAACACCCGAATCCAAAACACACCCGAATCCGACAAAAAAAATTCGGTGAGGTTTTGCCAAAACGCGGTCGAACCCAAAACACGGCCGCGGAACCGAACCCAAAACCAAAACACAAAACCCGAAAAATTTCCGGCGCTCATCTCTATTTTCTCCATAATGTGACCGGGAACCCCAATTAGTGCTCCGCTGCCGCTGCGCTCGGAACAGATTACTATTCCCAATCGTAGTCCACGTGGATTAAAAAAAAAAAAATGTGAGAAACTCATGTCGACCGTTTGTCCATGTCGACCTATTTCAGGATTCGACCAATTGATGTCGACCTTTTGTCTGGATACCACCCCATATTCCTGTAAATTTGGCCACATACACTGTGATATTAGCAGCAATACAGTATCAGGAAGATGGCCAAACATTACAGTATGTGGCCTCAACTGCAATGTGCTATTGTCATCCAATGATAACATTATTTGGCTTGCAGGTATGTATGGGCTAAATATGAGTGCTATTACATGTGTGTATGTGGGCAACATCTAACTGCACAAAAAGGCCCCCAGTGAAGCTGTAAGGGGTCACACTATTAGCCTGTGTGCTGAATGGCTGGATCTCATGAAATTTGGTCAACTAGGACTTGCCATAAGAGGATCAGTTATTGTATGGCCAGCAATATTTGTGACAACTCACGGGAGCATCGCTAGTTGGTGTCTTGCACAATGAATGAAGGTCTACTGCAGTCACCCAGGGGGTGGCATTCTCTTGGCGGTAGAGGTTTGCGCGGTATCGACATCTGACCCATTGATACAGGTCATGGCAGTTTACTGCCTTCTTTTATGCTGGCAGCATCTTGGTCATGCCACAGCGCATACGCTGCCAGTGTTACACCAAACTCCTGCTCCCTCCGCTGATGACGTCACCTGTCGATTCCCTATTTAGGGCAATAAGCCTTAGACTACAGTGCTTGGTTATTACCGCAAACTCCTGATGACACAGTGCCTTGTTTCCCATGTCTGATTCCAGAGGTCCCTGATTACCCCTGCTGTGTGACAACTGCTGCCTGGATATTTTTTTAATTTCCCTTGAACTGTGCCTTGATGTTCCAATCTCACTGTGTGCTGACCTCTGCACATAGGCGTTTCTACCATTGGTGCAATGTGTGCAGTGCACACGGGCCCCTGGGTACAGGGGGGCCCACACCGCACTCTTGCTGTGTTAATACTAACCTTTCCAAAGTCCTGCGATGGGCACTGCAGCAAAAATCAGTCCCAAAATGGCCACTGCGCATGCGCAGTAGGTAATTAGTCTCCCGGTCCATGGCGTGCACCATGTTTCCAGAGACCTACGCATGCGCAGTAGGTAATTAGTCTCCCGGTCCATGGCGTGCACCATGTTTCCAGAGACCTACGCATGCGCAGTAGGTAATTAGTCTCCCGGTCCATGGTGTGCACCATGTTTCCAGAGACCTATGCACATGGCCGGATTAACAATGGGGCGGATGGAGCTGCAGCTCCAAGCCCCCCATTGAAAATAGGCCCACAGACCTCCCTGCAGTGCAGGCAGTAGCCAGTGCTGCCAGGAAAAAAACATTTCCTGTCAGCACATACATCAGCTCACTCACCTCCGGCTGCCCATTCACCCCCATCCCAAACTGGTCAGCCTGTGTCCTGACCGCTTTGTATTGCAAGGGGCGGGGCTTCGGAGGGGCAAGGGGCGGGACTTCGGACGGGCAAGGGGGTGGAGCCACGTAAATAGTTACGAGACAGCGGCCTCCTGTCAAGACCCTGCCCCTCTTTCATGAGACATGTTATTGTTGGAAAGCTGCAGCAGGAAAGGTATGCTGCAGCAAAAGCAATTATGTTTTGATGGGCGAGGGGGCGGGGCTTCGGACGGGCAAGGGAGCGGGACTTCGGACGGGCAAGGGGGCGGAGCCACGTAAATAGTTACGAGACAGCAGCCTCCTGTCAAGACCCTGCCCCTCTTTCATGAGGCATGTTATTGTTGGAAAGTTGCAGCAGGAAAGGTATGCTGCAGCAAAAGCAATTATGTTTTGATGGGCGAGGGGGCGGGGCTTCGGATGGGCATGGGGGCGGAGCCTCGGAGATATCTTGACAGGAGGGTCTTGACAGGAGGCTGCTGTCTTTTAGGAGAGCTGGGTCCCTGGATGTCAGAGCTGAGGGGGCATGCAAACCATGTGAGTAGCAGCCCACACCAGGCCCCGAGGTCTGCTATGTAAGTGGTGTCTATGTCAGTAAGTTTTGAGGGGGGGGGGGGGGGGGGGGGATGTGTGTGTGTCGCTAAGTAAGTAGTGTCAGTGTCAGTAGGTTTTGCGTGTGTGTGTGTGTGTGTGTGTGTGTGTGTGTGTGTGTGTCAGTAAGTAGTGTCAGTAAGTTTTGCATTGTGTCTGTGTCAGTAAATTTTGCATTTTGTGTGTGTCTGTGTAAGTTTTGTGTTGTGTCGTGTGTGTCAATATGTTTTGCGTTGTGTGTGTGTGTTAGTCAGTCCTGCAAGTATGGCAGTACGCTCCGGTATGGCGTACCATTAAGAATGTGTCCGCCAGTACGCCATACCCCCGCCACACTGTAAAACACCACCACCAAGCTCCTAGATCTTGCTCGGAGGCGCCGCCAGCACCTTCTTCCTTTTCCAGGAAAAGGACTGCTGGGAGCATGAAGGTGATGTCATCACCATCCCGCACCTGGCAGACTGGCAGAGAAAAAGTGATGATGGGGTGCTGGGCCACCGGTGTGTGGGTGGTATTCAGTATACCAGTTGTTGGGATCCCAGCGCACAGTATACCGGCGCCGGAATCCCGACAACCGGCATACCGACACCTTTTCTCCCTTTTGGGGGTCCACGAACCCCCTGGAGGGAGGATAGCGTGGCGCTTAGGCGCGCCACTGAGCCCGCAAGGGGCTCATTTGCGCTCACTTTGCTGTCGGGAAGCCGGCAGTCTGGATCCCGGCGCCGGTATGCTGGCCGCCGGGGACCCGGCCGCCGGCAACTCATACTACACCCCGGTGAGTAACTCTAATGGTCGGGACCCTCCCCACAAGTACAATAAGGCGGCACTACCAAGTTTTGCTGGTGCAGTAAGATTTATTGATCCTGAATCTTACTAAATAAATCTTACTGCACCAGCAAGACTCGGGAGTGCTGCCTCATTGTACTCTGTCCACAGCTTGAAAAACCGAAGGAGGGCACTGGAGCAAATATTCACATCATAACAGGATGAGTGCTGGGTACACAGCTTATATATCATATTTTTTATTCTATAACAAGTGTCACATCCTGCTGTCCTTGTCTCTGTAGTCCGCAGGGACAGGGGGTGTCTGTGCCATGGATTCACATAATATATAACCACTTCACCTAGTGTCACATGGTAACATCCCTTAATGACATGTGACCACGCCCACGGCACGCAGGCACATTACCACTGAGAAAAAAATGCTGTGTGCACCACAGGTGTCAGTAAGAAGTGTCTGTCAGTAAGTAGTGTTTGTGTCAGTACATTTTGCATGGTGTCTGTGTCAGTAAGTTTTGTGTGTGTCAGTAAGTAGCGTTTGTCAGTAGGTTTTGTACTGTGTGTGTGTGTCAGTAAGTAGTGTCTGTCAGTAAGTGGTGGGTGTCTGTGTCAGTAATACCCCTTTCACACCGCAAAAATAACCTGGTATAGACTGGGTATATTGCTGGGTCGACACGTCCCGATGTGTGTTGTGAAAGGGGTCATGGGCGAATTCTGGATTGCCTGACCCGGTAATTCAACCCGGGAATAAAGAAGGGTTATTCTCGGGTTAAATACCAGGTCCGGTGCAGTGTGAACGGGTCACCCAGGTCGATGCAACCCGGGACCCGTTCACTGCATAGGGATGATCTCATCTCCCAGAACCGCCTCTGCACCTGATGCCGACTCCATCTCTGCCCACAGATGGCAACCCGAACCGGCAAATTGCCAGGTCGGGTTGGCGGTGTGTAGGGTCAAATGCCGGGTCCCACCCAGGAATGGACCCATTTCCAATTCCCAGGTGGGACCTGGCATTGTGATGGGAGAGCGGTATAAGTATTGTGTTGTGTGTATGTCAGTAAGTAATGTCTGTGTCAGTAAGTTTATCTGTGTTGTGCGTGTGTGTCAGTCAGTAATATCTATCAGTAAGTGTCTGTGTCGGTAAGTTTTGTGTTGTGAGTGTGTGTGTTAGTAAATAGTGTCTGTCAGTAAGTGGTGATTGTGTCAGTAAGCT
This sequence comes from Pseudophryne corroboree, assembly GCF_028390025.1. Lineage (NCBI taxonomy): Eukaryota > Metazoa > Chordata > Amphibia > Anura > Myobatrachidae > Pseudophryne > Pseudophryne corroboree. The sequence continues at coordinate 526,437,091 of NC_086444.1, read as the reverse complement.
TTGTGTTGTGTGTGTGTGTGTGTGTGTGTGTGTCAGTAAGTAGTGTCTGTCAGTAAGTGGTGACTGTGTCACTCACATGGCATAGGCCACACCCCCTATTTAGACCACACCCACACCACACTGATCACACACCCACATCACTAGTCACACCACCGCAGCGCTTGTCACACCTCCTGCCGAGGCACACAATAGGCCCTTCCTAAATTTCAGCTCCAGGCCCATATGGACCTTAATCTGGCACTGCCTATGCATGCGCAGTAGACTCCAGCACATTGCCAGACCCTATGGCGCTGCGGAGAAGAGGGGCCCACCCAGAGTCTGCACACGGGCCCCCTCCTCTCTTAAAACTCCCCTGCATGTATATTTGTCCTGGCTTTGGATTATCCTTCTACTGATATATATAGCCTCACTGTGTCCTGACTTGTCTGTATTCTGGCCACTACAGTTTCCTTTGTGCTGCATCTTACAACATATAAATTCCACTTGTGCTGCTTCTGAAACTCTGGTCTGTTTGAATACGGCATCACAGAGGCGGAACTACCGCCAGTGCAACCAGTGCGTTGCACTTGGGCCCGCCTCTGTCCAGGGGCCCAAAGCATGTAATGAGTCAAACTGACTCATTACATGCTGCTGTGTGCTGCGGGCAACTGCTGCCCGCAGCACACAGCCGCCCAGAGAGGAGAGGAGCGCAGCGGACACGGGGGGGGGGGAGGAGGAGGGAGGTGGAGGAGGGAGCCGCAGCAGCGCTGTTTCATTGGTTGAGGCGCTGCTGCTGTCCCTCTGCTTCACTATAGGCTGTCTTCCGCCGCTGTCTTCCGCGCATCCCAGCATTCACAGCGGTGGAGAACAGCCTATAGTGAAGCAGAGGGACAGCAGCAGCAGCGCCTCCACCAATAACACAGCGCTGCTGCGGCTCCCTCCGCCACCTCCCTCCTCCTCCTTCTCTCCTGCCCGGGATCTCTGCCAGAAGCTGCACCGAGGAGCCTGAGCCAGCGGAGAGGGTAAGTATAATTTTTTCTTCCTTTCTTTCTTTCTTTCTTTCTTTCTTTCTTTCTTTCTTTCTTTCTTTCTTTCTTTCTTTCTCTTTCTTTCTTCATGTGCAAAAAGGGGGACTGTCTGCCGTAATGTGTAAAAAAGGGGGAATCTGCCTGACGTAATGTGTAAAAAGGGGGAATCTGCCTGCCGTGATGTGTAAAAAGGGGACTCTGTCTGCCGCAATGTGTAACAAGGGCACGCTGTCTGCCGTAATGTGTAAAAAGGGTACGCTGTCTGCCGTAATGTGTAAAAAGGGCATGCTGTCTGCCGTAATGTGTAAAAAGGGCACGCTGTCTGCCGCAATGTGTAAAAAGGGGGACGCTGTCTGCCGTTATGTGTAACAAGGGCACGCTGTCTGCCGTTATGTGTAAAAAGCTGTCTGCCGTTATGTGTCAAAAGTGCACGCTGTCTGCCGCTATGTGTAAAAAGGGCATGCTGTCTGCCGTTATGTGTAAAAAGGGGGACGCTGTCTGCCGTAATGTGTAAAAAGGGGACGCTGTCTGCCGTAATGTGTAAAAAGGGGAATCTGTCCGCCGTAAGGTGTAAAAGGGTCTCTACCTGGTGTAGTGGTGCTACTGTGCGGCGTAATTTGAATAATGGAGACTACTGTGCACCGTTTTATGAATTGGTATTATTTTGTGGCCACACCCCTTCCCCACAAAGCCACGCCCCTATGTATTTTTGCGCGCGTCTACGGCACGCACTGCCCCTGTTTTGCATGCAGGGGTGGGGCTCCGATGCTGTTTCTTGCACACAGTGCTAAAATGTCTAGTTACGGCACTGTTGCTAGGTATCCATTTCTCTGGCCCTGAGCAGGTCCCCCTCACCAGATCCTCTCCATGGATGAGGGAGTGGACTTCGATGGGACTGGGGGGGGTTAAAGCATTTTGTCGCACCTGGGCCCACCACATCTTGCTAGTTCCGCCACTGCGGCATCAATTCTCAACAGTGCCACCTGCTGCCAGCCTGAAGAATCCACTTCCATATCATAAGAGCAAATGTACAGTTTTACTTAAATAGTGATTGAATTATAACAGTATTCCTAGCTTATTAACAGTTTGTAACATATTTTACTGCTATCTCTCTTATACTCCAAGCAAGGTACACAATCCTGTATGACCTATGTCCAGGGACGGATCTACTGTGAATCTAATGTAGGTTAAGATTCGGGGGCCCTAATCCCAGAGGGGCCCTGAAGCAACTTTTTTAATAAGTGAATTTTCCAACAAAATAAATTAAAATTTTTAAGTGTTTTATTAAAATAAGGTTGTTTTAGTGACAGAGGGCCTAATTCAGACCTGATCACTGTTGTGGGAAATTGCACAGTGGCCAATTATCGTATGACTGCATATGCACTGCAATGCGCACGCGCGAGACCAAACAGCAACAGAATGGTGCAAAAATTTTGATCGCTAGGCGTACGCACGGTGATTGACAGGAAGCGGACGTTTGTGGGTGGTAACTGCTCGTTTTCTGGGAGTGTCAGAAAAAAACCACAGGCGTTCCCAAGCGTTTTCAGGGCAGGTGTGATACGTCAGCTCCGGCCCTGATCAGCCTGTTTCTTTCGCACTGTAGAGTAACTCCTGGGCTATGCATAGACTGGAAAAATCATTCAATGGTGAATGAGTTGCGAACGGATTTGCAGATGTCCGCTGTCTGACAAGGTTTTCACTCTCTATGGCCGTCGGCCATCTGATCGCAGACCTCTGGAAAAACGCAGATCAGGTCTGACCGATCAGGTCTAAATTAGGCCCAGAATCATAACTTGTCTCACTTGTGCATTTTACCAACACAAATTAGGTTTTCACCTCTTGTTTTTATGTACTGTATGGTTATAGCTTATCACCAATAACTGCATGACAATCAGGCTTCTAGTACAGCATAGCTGCTATTACATCTTGGAAGCGAGTCGCTTAGTACCGCAGGAGCTGCTGGGAGTTTTAGTCTAGCTCTGTGATTTGCACTCTGTAAATAGCGTGAAATGTGTATCCGTTTTAAACTAAAATTCCCGACAGCCTGCAGTCTTCTGACTTCTCTTTATAACATTCCCAGGAATTGCGGAGCCTGAAATGGCCCATCCTAAGAAGGAGGCTGGGAGCCAGTGCTGCAAGTATGGTGGCACGTGGGGGTACTGCATACTGCTAACAAATTGGCAGCCCGTTCGCAGTACCGCCGGGCCGACGACATTGCAGCCGCTGTGTCGGAGGGGAGGAGAGCGCAGCATGCGCTTCTCCTGCCCCTCTCCTGCCCTCAGTCTGGTCTCCCTCCAGTGGCAGCGGCATTTATCTTGAATCAGGCGCTGGTTCGTGAGCCAATCAGAGCTCACAGACCAGCAGCCAATCAGGAGCCGCCACTGCTGGACCATGAGCTCTGGTTGGCTCATGAACCAGTGCCTGATTTGAGATACACGCCGCCAGAGACTGGACTGAGGGCAGGAGAGCGTAAGGAGGTGCATGCTGCACTCTCCTCTCCTCAAACACAGTGACAGCAGAGCTGGCCCCAGGCAGCAGCAGCGGTGAGTTGGGGGCATATGTGTATCTGACACTATTGGGGGGGCATATGTCTATTTGGCACTGTGGGGGGGGCATATTTGTATCTGACACTGTGGGGGCATATTTGTATCTTGCACTGTGGGTGATATTTGTATCTGGCACCGTGAGGGCATATCTGGCACCATGGGGGCATATGTGTATCTGGCACTGTGAGGGCATATCTGGCACCGTGGGGGCATATGTGTATCTGGCACTGTGGGGGCATATTTGTATCTGGCACTGTGGGGGCATGTGTATCTGGCACTGTGGGGGAATATGTGTATCTGGCACTGTGGAGGCATATGTGTATCTGGCACTAAAGGGGGCATATGTGTATGTGGCACTGCACTCTTGGGGGCATATGTGTATGTGGCACTCTTGGGGGCATATGTGTATGTGGCACTCTTGGGGGCATATGTGTATGTTGTACTATTGGGGGCATATGTGTATCTGGTCCCCCATATGTTTATTACATCCCCATTTTCATTGGCCACGCCCCATGTGGCATGTGGCCACACCTATTTTTGGCGTACGCACACAGTACCACTAAGAATTTTTTCTACTTGCACCACTGCTGGGAGCAATGAAAGGTGAGCAGGATCCCGGGACAAGGAGTCATCTAATAAGCTCATTTTCCTGGTGCTGAGCTGTATTTACTGTCCTTGCAAGGGCAGCAAGTCCTTTGACCTTGTTGGACATTGCCCTATTGTTATTGGTTGCGAAAGGGTCCCCATAACAGTTCAAGCTTCAGGACCCCAAAAATGTAGGTCTGCCACTACCTATATCAGTGATTCCCAAAACTGGATACCATGGTACTCCAGGATGCTGCGTGGCACTTACAGTGGTGACATAGATTGGTGGTACAGGATCATATGTAATTATGTGGGAAAAGTAAAACTAATGTTGATAGCTGGCAATCATAAAATCTGGAAGCAGTGACACTACACTTAGCTATTTGCGCCACTTTGTGACATAAGTGGCACAGTGAACCCACCCCCTTAATGATGATATCGGTCAGGGGAGTGGTCAGGGGCACGGTCGGCACAGGTCGCAAAACAGCCCTGTTTTGGCATTGTCACCAATACATCACTAAACCTAAAGAGGACAGGTAAGCACAATTTACTTTATTTCATAATTTAAATTTCTCAATAAAATGTTTTTGGCCCAGGGGTGCCGTGAAAAAAATGCTGATACTCTAGGCTGCTGTAAGTGTGTAAGTATGTTTGGGAAGCACTGATCTATATAATTTTGTGGAAGAAGCCATTCCTGTTACCGGAAAATTCAGTGGTTCAGTGGTACAAAGGAGGTAATTCAGACTAGATCGCTGCAGCGGCAGCTACATCTCTGGGCTGCGATCGCCTCTGCCTGATTGACAGGCAGAGGTGGTCGCGGGGCGGGAGGGGGCATGCCAACAGTGTTAGAACACCATTGGCGTGGTGTGGTCCGGACAATGCAGGCGTGTCCGGACCGTTGGGGGGATCGGGGACGCGGTGAGTAGCGGCCTGCCAGCGGGCAGGAGCTGCGCTGGCAGGCAGCTACTCAGTGGGTGTGAAGGCATCGCCGCTGTGCAATGCGTTCGCACCTGTGTGGGGGGCAGAGCCAGACATGCGGGGCGGCTAGCCCTGTGATGGGCGTCCCCCCACATGTGAGCGAAAACGAGTTTTATGGTAAGAACTTACCTTTGTTAAAACTCTTTCTGCGAGGTACACTGGGCTCCACAAGGAATAGACAATGGGGTGTAGAGTAGGATCTTGATCCGAGGCACCAACAGGCTCAAAGCTTTGACTATTCCCAGAATGCATAGCGCCGCCTCCTATATCACCCCGCCTCCCTGCACAGGATCTCAGTTTTTAGTTAACCAGTCCAATGCAGTAGCAGGAAAAGAGATGACAACGGTTAGTAGCCACAACACTGCATTCTCGCGACAGGAGACGTGTCAGCGGCTAATGCCATACCAACCCAAAGAAGCTAAGTGCGTCAGGGTGGGCGCCTTGTGGAGCCCAGTGTACCTCGCAGAAAGAGTTTTAACAAAGGTAAGTTCTTACCATAAAACTCGTTTTCTGCTGCGGGGTACACTGGGCTCCACAAGGAATGGACAATTGGGATGTCCTAAAGCAGTTCCTTATGGGAGGGGACGCACTGTAGCGGGCACAAGAACCCGGCGTCCAAAGGAAGCATCCTGGGAAGCGGCAGTATCGAAGGCATAGAACCTTATGAACGTGTTCACAGAGGACCACGTAGCCGCCTTGCACAATTGTTCAAGGGTCGCACCACGTTGGGCCGCCCAAGAAGGTCCAACAGACCGAGTAGAATGGGCCTTAATGTGATCAGGAGCAGAGAGACCAGCCTTCACATAAGCATGTGCAATCACCATTCTAATCCATCTGGCCAGAGTTTGCTTGTGAGCAGGCCAGCCACGTTTGTGAAACCCAAACACAACAAAAAGAGAATCCGATTTCCTAATAGGAGCAGTTCTCTTCACAAAGATACGGAGAGCCCGTACCACATCCAAAGACCGCTCTTTGGGAGACAGATCAGGAGAAACAAGTGCCAGAACTACAATCTCCTGATTAAGGTGGAACGAAGAAACCACCTTAGGTAGATAGCCGGGACGAGTCCTAAGAACCGCCCGGTCACGGTGAAACATCAGATATGGGGAACTACAGGACAAGGCACCCAAATCCGACACTCTTCTAGCTGAAGCAATAGCCAGCAGAAACACCACCTTAAGGGAAAGCCACTTAAGGTCAGTTGAACCAAGAGGTTCAAACGGAGACTCTTGTAACGCCTCCAAAACCACCGACAAGTCCCAAGGAGCCACAGGCGGGACATAGGGAGGTTGGATACGCAACACGCCCTGAGTAAAGGTATGCACATCAGGTAAGGTCGCAATTTTTCTCTGAAACCACACCGACAAGGCAGATAATTGAACCTTGAGGGAGGCCAGACGCAGGCATAAGTCCAGGCCCTGCTGAAGAAAAGCCAACAACTTGGCTATACTAAACTTGGAAGCGTCATAATCGTTAGATGCGCACCAAATAAAGTAAGAATGCCAGACCCTATAGTAAATCCGAGCCGAAGCCGGTTTCCGGGCCCGCAACATAGTTTGAATGACCGCCTCAGAAAACCCTTTAGCCCTTAAGACGGAAGCTTCAAGAGCCACGCTGTCAAAGACAGCCGGGCTAGGTCCTGGTAGACACAGGGGCCCCGAACGAGGAGGTCTGGGCGTTGTGGAAGTAGAATTGGACGCTCTAACGATAGGCATAGCAGGTCTGAGAACCAGTGCCGTCTGGGTCACGCTGGAGCTATGAGAAGCAGAATTCCTTTTTCTTGCTTGAACTTTCGAATTACCCTGGGCAGGAGTGACACCGGAGGGAACACGTACTGCAGCCGAAACCTCCACGGTACTATCAGCGCATCCACGAATGCTGCTTGAGGATCCCTTGTCCTTGCTCCGAAGACCGGAACCTTGTGATTGTGTGGAGACGCCATCAGATCTACATCTGGAAGGCCCCACCTTTCCACTAGGAGTTGAAACACTTCTGGATGGAGGCCCCACTCGCCGGCATGCACATCCTGACGACTGAGAAAGTCCGCTTACCAATTCAGGACTCCCGGAATGAATATTGCCGATATTGCCGGTAGATGGCGTTCTGCCCACTGTAGAATCCGTGAGACTTCCTTCATTGCTAGGCGGCTTCGAGTGCCCCCTTGATGATTTATGTAAGCCACTGTGGTGGCGTTGTCCGACTGTACTTGAACAGGACGGTTCTGAATTAAATGCTGGGCTAGGTTCAAGGCATTGAAGACCGCCCGCAACTCCAGAATATTGATCGAGAGGAGGGACTCCTCCTTGGTCCACCGCCCCTGAAGGGAGTGTTGCTCCAGCACCGCGCCCCAACCTCTTAGACTGGCATCTGTCGTCAACAGGACCCAGTCGGATATCCAGAACGGACGGCCCCTGCACAGTTGTTGGTCCCGGAGCCACCAGAGCAGCGATAGACGGACCTCCGGAGTCAATATGATCATTTCAGACCTGATCCGGTGAGGCAGGCCGTCCCATTTGGCTAGAATCAGCCTCTGGAGAGGGCGAGAATGAAATTGAGCGTACTCCACCATGTCGAATGCTGACACCATGAGGCCCAGCACCAGCATCGCCGAATGTATCGACACTTGCGGACAAGATAGGAAGCAACGAATCCTGTCCTGAAGATTCAGGACTTTCTCCTGAGACAGGAACAACCGCTGGTTGCGAGTGTCCAATAGTGCTCCCAGATGCACCATGCTCTGAGCAGGGATCAGGGATGACTTCTTCCAGTTGATGAGCCACCCAGAAACCGGACCGTCACATCTAGATGACACAGGAGAAGCTCTGGGGAATTTGCATGGATTAACAAGTCGTCCAAATACGGCAGTATCCTGACCCCTTGACAGCGGAGTACCACCGTCATCACCGCCATGACTTTTGTAAAGACTTGCGGAGCCATTGTTAAACCAAAAGGTAACGCCCGAAACTGGTAATGGCAGTTGCCAATCGCAAATCTCAGGTAATGCTGATGAGACACTGCTATAGGAACATGCAGGTAAACATCCTGTATATCCAGGGAGACCATGAAGTCCCCAGGTTCCAAGGCCAGAACTATAGAGCGAAGGGTTTCCATCCGACTCTTGGAAACCTTCACAAACCTGTTCAATGCCTTGAGGTTGAGAATGGGCCGGGAGGACCCATTCGGTTTCGGGACTAGAAACAGCGGAGAATAGTACCCCCGGCCCTTCTGCGCAAGAGACACCTGTACTACGACTCCTGTATCCAGGAGGGTCTGTACCACCGAATGTAGAGTGTTTGCCTTTGTCTTGTCTTTGTCTGTCTGGCAAAATCGATGAGGGGGTCGGTTTTTGAAGGCTATGGCGTAACTTCGTGTGACGACTACCCGTACCCAGGCATCTGAAGTGGTCTTCAACCATTCCTGGGTATACCCTAGAAGCCGGCCCCCCACCCTGGGATCCCCCAGACGGAGGCCCGCCCCGTCATGCGGCAGGCTTATCTGTCTTGGAAGCTGGCTGACGGGCTGCCCAGGCTCTTTTGGGCTTAGGCTTACCAGGTTTGGAAGTGCGGGCCTGCTTGTTGTACGCCTGACCTTTTGCTTTACCTGAAGGACGAAAGGGGCGAAAGGAAGTACCTTTAGCCTTCGACACAGAAGGAGCAGTACTTGGCAGACAGGCAGTTTTGGCAGTAGCCAAGTCAGCCACAATCTTATTTAAATCCTCCCCAAACAGAATATCTCCCTTAAAAGGGAGTACCTCCAGGGTTTTTCTAGAGTCCAGATTCACAGACCAGGATCTCAGCCACAATATCCGGCGAGCCACGACTGATGTAGTAGAGGCCTTGGCTGCCAGGATACCGGCATCAGAAGCCGCCTCTTTAATATAACGAGAAGCTGTGACAATATAAGACAAGCATTGTCTAGCATGGTCAGAGGAGATTTCAGCATCTAACTCCAAGGCCCATGCTTCAATGGCCTCTGCAGCCCAAGTAGCTGCAATAGTGGGCCTTTGAGCAGCACCCGTGAGGGTGTAAATCGCTTTCAGACAACCCTCCACATGTTTATCCGTAGGCTCTTTTAGAGACGTGACGGTGGTGACCGGTAGAGCTGAGGAAACCACCATCCTAGCCACATGTGAGCCCACTGGAGGAGGAGTTTCCCAATTCTTAGACAGCTCCTGCGCGAGGGGATAGCGAGCCAGCATCTTCTTTTGAGGCACAAACTTCGTACCCGGGTTTTCCCAGGGTTCCTGACGTATATCAATTAGGTGGTCAGAGTGAGGTAAAACTTGTTTAATCACCTTCTGACGCTTGAACCTATCTGGTTTCTTAGGAGGAACGGATGGCTCGGGATCATCCGTAATCTGTAAAATTCACTTAATAGCCTCCAAGAGATCAGGAACATCCACATGTGAACCACCCTCCCCATCAGCCGTATCTGAGTCAGAACCTGTGGGGCCAGTGTAAGTGCCGTCTTCATCCGACGAGGTGTCAGTGACAGCAGTGGATTGTGAGGAGACAGGCGCTCGCTTAGAGGACCCCTTGGACGTAGGCGAGCGATGGTCAGACTTTTTAGTAGTCAGGGACTGTTTCAACTTCTTTATTTGAGCAGATAAATCGTCCGCCCACGGCGGGTTAGCTGCAGGGACCACAAACGGTTGTACCGGCATTGGGGGTCCCATAGGGGGTGTTAGTTTATGAACTAGCGTATGCAGAAGCGTGGAAAAAGCGGCCCACGGCGGGTCATTATTTGCCCCCGTTGCCACCGTCCCACTGGGGGGCAAGAAGCCCCCAGAACCAGAGCCCAAAGCTGCTATATTCTCCTCATAGGTATCTGCGGCTTCAGCAACACCGGCAGTGTGTTCAGCCCCAGAACCGTTACCCTCAGAAGCAGACATGATATAACTTGCAGTATCAGGTAACACAGTACAATTTGTCAGCAGCACAATACCTCTATCCCAAACCCCTGCGCAGTGTAGTCAGCACCAGCAGAGATAAAGGAGAGATATGGTGACTAAATCACAGAGAAAAATACGTAATACAGTATATCTTTGTGAAAATCCTATATTAGATAAAACCTGACGCACCAAGCCCCCTCAGGTTATAGAATATAGGGGTAGCAGGTTGAGTGAAAGACACGAAATGGACACCACTCAGCTATCAAATGCACACACAAATAGTCACAGTTTGTACAATGCAGAGGTTATTACTAACAATAATACTGCACTGGACTAGCTTACACAGCTATATAACAATAGATATTACAGTACACAGTAAGAACTGGATGTATATCACAGGGTAATTGTACTAGGAAACTCTGTCTAAATGCACTCTTTCTTAACTAACACTGACTAAAAAAGGCAGGTAGAATACTTAAGTGTCTTGTAAAGTCACAGCACTGACAACCAGGCGGCTTTACATAGGAGGATTTGCCCAAGCATTCCCAGGAACAGTGATCTGAGGGATAATGGCTCCGCAGACACTGCCAGGGAGTGAGGGAGAGACAGATATGCAGCTCCAGGGCGGGAACATTTGCAGAAAATGGCGCCCTGGGGCTGGGGGAGGGGCTTCAGGTCCAAGCTCAATCCCCCTGCTGGCAAAACCGCTGGGTACTGCAGGCTCTAATAAAATGGTTTATAGAGAAAACCTGACCTGTCCCATGCCCTGGTGATCTAGTGGGATCGCCTGTACTGCCACAGTGTCCACCGCCAGCGCGCGCGGCCCGCCTCCCACTGACCGCGTCAGATCGCGATAAAGACCGGTTCCCGCAAGCGGGACCCACTTACCACCTCCCGAAGCGCGGCCACCAAGGCTCGGGAGTGTACAGTGCCGCTGGGGAGAGCCGGAGCTGCAGCCGTGAATGTCTACTGACATGTAACACTGCTGCTGCCCTTGAAGTCTTCACTTTTTTCCTCAGAAAAAAGCTCTTCTTAGGGCTGCCTGGAGCAGCCCCTCTGTTAAGTGCCTGCTACTGCAGCACCAACTACAAAACTGAGATCCTGTGCAGGGAGGCGGGGTGATATAGGAGGTGGCGCTATGCATTCTGGGAACAGTCAAAGCTTTGAGCCTGTTGGTGCCTCGGATCAAGATCCTACTCTACACCCCATTGTCCATTCCTTGTGGAGCCCAGTGTACCCCGCAGCAGAAAGTGAAATTTAGCACATCTACAATCAGATCTGAATTAGGCCCATAGTGGGATGTTTGAAAGCTTGCATAATTTATTATGCATGACATCTCTCAGTGTAGCCAGAAGGTGGTGCATGCATAGACACTTATGTACACTTGCTTCTGGTTCTGCCAGTTATGCCTGCTGTACAGGTGGGAGGGAATAGGGAATAGGTGATCTAATGTAGGGTGAGAAACAGAAAAGTCGTGTCTTTCTTTGCAGACGTGCTCATGCAGACCTGCAGAAACAGGCATATAAGGCTTTTAGGAGGCATGTCATTTATACCTGGCACATGCTGATCGTAATGTAAGCCAAACTTGTAAACCAAACACATTTTCTTTCAATACGGAGCAGGACACAAAACAGTGAAGCATGCAACTCTGCACACAGGGCTTGATTCAGATGCAGTCACAATGATAACACAGAAGCAATCTTTTTTAGTGACGGAAATGCGAGGCAACGCAAATGTAGCAGCCGCCCATAAGTAAAGAGACGTGCATGAAGCCATCGCAAGTTGCACAGCAACTGTGCACTCCGCCACAGCAATGACACAGATGCTTGGAACACCAACTCCCTGAGTGCCTCCTAGACTGCACAGAATGGCTTGGGGAAGCAGCGATCTGGCGCCATGTTTTATGCATACAAAATTGCAGTTACACGAGACATGCCCTGAAAATGGTCACGACTCTCCTATATTTTTACAGACCCCCCATCACCTCCCCAAAATGGACTCTTCCAGTCACTTACTTTGCGACTGATTCCCCACAGTGAGCGACATTGCAAAGGTACCTTAGTGCATTGGTACTGTGGCTGCATCGCATTCACAGTCTACCAATAATCGCTCAGTTGCAACACCATCGAAGTTGTAACCACTTCCGAATCAGGGCGACAAAAACATACAATAATTTTCTGTGAACTTTTTAAGTAGGGGAAGGCGGGACTAATTATTACAGCTCAGCAAAACGACGCTAACGCAGAAGTCTTTATGTAACACGTACCTAAACAAACTCCTTTCTCTTGTTCCAAAGTAATATATTTCACCTAGATTTGAAGTCATATCTTGTCTGGACTGTTAAAGGTAAGGGTTTATTATTCATTTTGTTAGAATCACAGACCATTAGTGTATTTATTGTCATTGTTATAATCATGAATTGAAGACCAGAAATCAAACTATGGCCATCTTGGTTGTTTGACGTCACTTGGGGCAAGTTGTTACACAATATCAGAGGCAAGTTGTTACTTGTAACAATGTGCCACGCAGGAGTAGCGGATTTACCGCTATGCATCATTGTCAGCTGCCTAGGGACCAGCAGGTCCCAGAGGGCCTGGTGACAGGCTGGCACGGATTGGCAGTTAACTTCAATGGGGTTGAGATTGATTTTAATTATTTAAAATTTGTGCCCCGGCCAGCGCTAATCGGGAGCCGGGTGACCCCAGCCTCATCACGTGGTCACTTCAGAGTCAGAGTAAGCTGGACTGGAGAGAGCAATCTCTGACCCTCACGTCTACGACACTGTAGACTTTTCCTCCCCCAACGGGCCATACCGCGCCACACAGCACAGTACCGCCAGGGTGAGACAGTGATCGCTGGCAGCCACCTCCTGAACACACCAGTCTACCAGATCCCAGCAGCAGCAGCAGCCAGAGCTGATGGTCTGCTCAGGAGGCTGTGTGAGAGAGCGTTACTGCAACAAGTCTGCGGGACAAGGCATTCCAGGAATGGAACACCAACAGCAACCCCAGGTCAGTGCACCCAACCCAGTGTCCCCCACCATTACGGACCCCCATTCCAGTGTCTCCCATCCTGCCAGCCAGTGTCTCCCCCATTCCCTCTCCAAACAGCTCACTGCACCTTTCTCACTGCTGGCTGATACCCCACCTAAAACCCTCCAGCCAGTCCAGACACAGTGAGTGCACCCCCCCCCCTCCTCCCCGAAGCAGCTCAGTACCCCCTAGGGATGAGCATCGGAAGCCCACCATCAAATGATTGCTGGACTTCCGCCATCAAATCTTTCAATGCAATGGTAATTGACCATTGCATCAAAAGAATTTGATAGAAAAAAATATTCATATGATTTGCTCATGCCTGTTTGCACATGCACAAACTTCTGCAGCACAGGGGCAAAATCTCTGCGGCGTGGCTGGCGATAGGACTGGGGGCGGGACCATCGCAATACCATTATATGTTTACCATACAATGTCAGCAAACATCGGAACACTGCCATTGAATGGTAAAGCCACTGCCATCGCGACAAAAACATCAATGGTTGCGAACCATCCCTAGTGCCTACTTCTCCAGCCAAGTGTCCCCCACTCTCACTCCTGTCTCACTGCCTCTCCTTCCTATCCAGCCCAGTGTCCCCCCACCATCTTACTGACCACCTATCCCAGTGTCTCCCACCCAGCCAGCCCAGTGTCTCCCCCTTCCCTCCTCATCCAGCCCACTGCCCCATCTAACGGCCTCCCTAGTAGAACCCCCCCCAGCCAGTCCAATTACAGTGTCCCCTCCCCTCATTCAGCCTAGTGTACCCCCTTCTCCTGCCTAATGTTCAAACCCCAGCCCACACATCCAGCCCATTGTCCCCATGTATATCACCTGTATTCTCTGTGTATTGTCATGTACAGTGGTGCAGGTAGAAAAAATGTCTTACAGGTACTGTGTGCGTGCACCATTGGTGTGCGCGCCCAAAAACGGGTGTGGCCAAATGCCACATGGGCGTGGCCAGTGAAAATGGGGGGGGTGGCACACATATGGTGGGGAGATACACATATGACCCCAATAGTACCAGATACACGTTGCCCCACAGTGGCAGATATACATTGCCCCACAGTGCCAGATACACATTGCCCCACAGTTCCAGATACACAAATGCCCCCAGAGTGCCAGATATACATTGCCTCACAGTGCCAGATACACATTGTCCCCACAGGGCCAGATACACAAATGCCCCCAGAGTGCCAGATATACATTGCCTCACAGTGCCAGATACACATTGCCCCACAGTGCCAGATACACAAATGCCCCCGAGTGCCAGATATACATTGCCTCACAGTGCCAGATACACGTTGTCCCCACAGGGCCAGATACACAAATGCCCCCAGAGTGCCAGATATACATTGCCCCACAGTGCCAGATACACAAATGCCCCCGAGTGCCAGATATACATTGCCTCACAGTGCCAGATACACATTGCCCCACAGTGCCAGATACACAAATGTCCCCAGAGTGCCAGATATACATTGCCTCACAGTGCCAGATACACATTGCCCCACAGTGCCAGATATACAAATGTCCCCAGAGTGCCAGATATACATTGCCTCACAGTGCCAGATACACAAATGCCCCCACTGTGTCAGATATACATTGCCCCCCAGTGCCAGATACATAAATGCCTCCAGTGTGTCAGATATACATTGCCCCCCAGTGCCAGATACACAAATGCCCCCACAGTGCCAGATATGCCCTCAGTGCCAGATACAGATATGCCCCCATTGCCAGATACACATGTCCCCCCAGTGCCAGATATGCCCCCAGTGCCAGATACAGAGATGCCCCCAGTGCCAGATACAGAAATGCCCCCCAGTGCCATATATGCCCCCAGTTCCAGATACAGATATGCCCCTAGTGTCAGATATGCCCCCAGTGCCAGATACAGAGATGCCCCCAGTGCCAGATACAGAAATGCCCCCAGTGCCAGATATGCCCCCAGTGGCAGATGCATATGTCCCCACAGTGCCTGATATGCCCCCAGTGCCAGGTACACATGCCCCCCTCCCCCCTTCACCTGCTGCTCATCGCGCTGCTGCTTCCTGTGTCTGAGGGGGGAAGAGCGCAGCCTGCGCCTCTCCTGCCCCTCAGTGTCTACCTTCAATTAGGTGCCGTTCCGTGATCATGGGCTGGCGCCGAATTGAAGGTAGCAGCGGCACGCTGAGTAGCAGCAGGGGAGGGAGGGAGCGGCGGCCCAGCGGCGTGGGTACTGGGTACCCACCACTAAATTCTTAAGGGTACGCCGTACCCACCTGTACCCGCACACTTGCAGCGCTGGTCATGTATATTAGTGTACAGTATGTATTGCTGTGTAATATCTATGTATATCTGTCACTGAGTGATTCAGGTTTTTTTTTCATAGTGCTAATTAATGATTGCTCAACATAGCAATTCAATTGTTTTTGGGTGCCAATTAATTATCAAGCTTGTCGCACCTAAAAACACCAGCTAAACCTGTCTAAAGACCTCTCTGCCCCCTCGCTCTCTCCTCTCTGTGCATCGCTCTCTATTGGCAGGATGTACTAAGCATCGCATTCACGATGCGGTACATCCAGCCACACTTCGCTAACATACTTTTCAGGTATGTACTTAAAAATGCGATGTAATTCGCAAAGGACAGTCCTCTCAATGAGAGCTATCCTTTGTAAAAGAAGGAGTTCAAGGTTTAGGTCCCGGGATCCCTTCCGCGCAGAGCAACCCAGTGGCTGCTGGGGGTGCTGGGGGGATTCCAATTGGCTCCCTCTCAGGGAAAATGCGGAAAAGAAGCCCATAGGCTTCTATAGGGTAACACACTGCATTGAAGCCCCGGAATGCATTGCATTCTGGAGCTTTGTACATATGGGAAATGCAGGCGGTTTTCGGGTTTTTGGCTGCATTTTCCCTTTAGTACAACCCGAGTTATCTCATCTCCTCTCTCTCTGCCTCTCTCTCCCCCTCTGTCCTCTACCTCTATTGCTCTACTTTCTCTCCATCAATCTCTCTCCTCCCTGTGCTTCTCTCTCTCTCTCATATCCTCTCTCTTTCTCTCCTTTCTGTGACTTTTTCTGCATCTCTATCTCTCCACCTCTTGCTGTCTCTCCTCCCTCTCTGCCCCCCTCTTTTTGCCTCTCTCTATTTTCCTCCTCTCTCTGCCTCTCTCCTCTCTGTACTTCTCATCTCACTGCCCCCTCTCTTCTCTCTGTGCCTCTCTCCTCTCTCTGCCTCTCTGGGGGTGGCACAGCAGGCTGTCCCACCTCCCCCCACACTGCCTGCTGCATTTGAGCAGCGGACCTTTTTTTACCTGGAGAGGAAGACTGTGGGGCAGATTTATTAAGCTTGGTGAAGTGATAAATTGGAAGGTGATAAAGGACCAGCCAGTCAGCTCCTGTCATTTTTCAAACCCAGCCTGTGACATGGTAGTTAGGATCTGATTGGCTGGTACTTTATCACCTTCCACTTTATCACTTCACCGAGCTTAATAAATCTGCCCCTGATTTCCTTGTGAGCAGGAGGGCGGAGCTACACGGACAGAGCAGAGCAGGGCTGCTTCAGACTGAGGTGGAGCTGCTGCAGATCTACTGTTTTGTGAGGTGCCAGTATTATTTATTAACAGTTTCTTATATAGCGCAGCAAATTCCATTGCGCTTTACCAAGTGTATTGAAACTTATTAGATGTGACAGTGTTAATAAGTAAAATAATACTCATCCCCTTAAGGGTATAAATCAGTTAATAAATTGTTAAATCACTTTGTGCGTGTGGTAGAGGGGCAGTGAAGGGGGAAAGAATTGGGGGAGATGGGTCAGTAAACTGGGTGGGGGGATCAGTAAGGTGTGAGGGGAAAAGCATGAGCTGTAGGGAGCAGTGAAGTGGTGGAGAGCATTGTGAGCTGTGGAAGGGGGGGGGGGAGGGGCAGTGAGATATGGAGGAAACTGGAGTGAACTATCACACCCTCCAACATGACCCATTCCATTAGGTACAAAATGCCAGTGGCAGTTGCAGAGGTGGAGCTGCAGCACAGTCCAAAATTCAAATAGGGGAGCCACACCAACTGTCCCCCAAACACTGCCACTGGGGGAATGCGGTTATGTGACCGACCGCCGGTCAAAATACCGTTGCCAGGATCCCAAATGCTCAATAGCCCACTGGGACACCCATAGAGCGGGAATAGAACCTGTGGTGAGCGCAGTGAGCCACCAAGCCCACTGCGTGGCGAGCGCAGCAGGCCCGTAAGGGGCTTCGTTGCGCTCGACGCCCCCCTTCCCTCCTCCCCCTGTCCATGCAAAAACCGGGATCCCAGCATCAGTATGCTGACTGGCGGTCTCCCGACCACCGGTCACATGAACCCAACCCGTCATGAGAAGGCTGTTTTGACTTTGCGATTTCCCCTGATCTCCCCCAGAACCAAGAAGCACCGATATTGACTATCTGTACCTTCGATTTTGACTAAGTGCCAATTTTGACTATACTTTGTACTGGTTAGTACACTAGATAGTCAAGTTTGCCTGCACACAGTCTATCTTTCCTTGCGATACCGACCCCGCAGGACTGCACATCGGTATCGCAAGCTGCCTAACCCAGGTGGTCATTCCGAGTTGTTCGCTCGTTGACGTTTTTCGCAACGCAGCGATTAGGTGGAAAATGCGCATGCGCATGGTACGTAGCGCGCATGCGCTAAGTAATTTAACAAAAAACTTTGGAGATTTGCACAAGCTCGAGCGACGTTTTTTCAACACTCGAGTGATCGTAGTGTGATTGACAGGAAGTGGGTGTTTCTGGGCGGCAACTTGGCGTTTTCAGGAAGCGTGCTAAAAAACGCAGGCGTGCCAGGTAAAAACGCAGGAGTGGCTGGAGAAACGGGGGAGTGGCTGGCCGAACGCAGGGCGTGTTTGTGACGTCAAACCAGGAACTAAACAGTCTGCAGTGATCGCAATCTAGGAGTAGGTCTGGAGCTACTCAGAAAGTGCAAGGAATTATTTTGTAGCAATTCTGCTAATCTTTCGTTCGCTATTCTGCTAAGCTAAGATACACTGCCAGAGGGCGGCGGCCTAGCGTTTGCAATGCTGCTAAAAGCAGCTAGCAAGTGAACAACTTGGAATGACCACCCCAGTGCGATCTGCACTAACTTTCCTTACAATTTTGACTAGGGGGGTAATTCCAAGTTGATCGCAGCAGGAATTTAGTTAGCAATTGGACAAAACCATGTGCAATGCAGGGGAGGCAGATTTAACATGTGCAGAGAGAGTTAGATTTGGGTGGGTTATTTTATTTCTTTGCAGGGTAAATACTGGCTGCTTTATTTTTACACTGCAAATTAGATTGCAGATTGAACACACCCCACCCAAATCTAACTCTCTCTGCACATGTTAAATCTGCCTCCTCTGCAGTGCACATGGGGGGTCATTCCGAGTTGTTCGCTCGCAAGCTGCTTTTAGCAGCTTTGCACACGCTAAGCCGCCGCCTACTGGGAGTGAATCTTAGCTTATCAAAATTGCGAACGAAAGATTAGCAGAATTGCGAATAGACACTTCTTAGCAGTTTCTGAGTAGCTTCAGACTTACTCGGCATCTGCGATCAGTTCAGTGCTTGTCGTTCCTGGTTTGACGTCACAAACACACCCAGCGTTCGCCCAGACACTCCTCCGTTTCTCCAGCCACTCCCGCGTTTTTCCCAGAAACGGCAGCGTTTTTTCACACACACCCATAAAACGGCCAGTTTCCGCCGAGAAACACCCACTTCCTGTCAATCACACTCCGATCAGCAGAACGAAGAAAAAACCTCGTAATGCCATGAGTAAAATACCTAACTGCATAGCAAATTTACTTGGCGCAGTCGCGCTGCGGACATTACGCATGCGCATTAGCGACTAATCGCTCCGTTGCGAGAAAAAAATAACGAGCGAACAACTCGGAATGACCCCCATGGTTTTACCCAGTTGCGAACTAAATTCCTGCTGCGATCAACTTGGAATTACCCCCTATATTGTCAAAATCGCAAGGATAAATCTCACTGTGTGTACACACCTTAAGAGACATAATTTATATATTTTTGGAGGGCAGGGCAGCCAATAATGTTGTGCCTAGGGCTAAATTTGCCTCTGCCCACAGTACTAAAATTTTTCTTTTTGGTTTAGATTTTATTTTGCTTTTCTGTATAGGTTTGCCATGCTTATAAATTATAAAAAGAAAACAGACAGAGGTACGATATCTGAAACTACCTATGAGACGGCCGCAAATGTCATCAATGTAAATTTTCTTTAAGAAAAGCAGCTGATTTTCATAAAATTAATTTTATGACACTTCAATGAAGCGAAAAGAGAAAGCTAGTCGCACAATGAAATTGGTAGTATATACTAAATCCAGGCAAGTATTCTAAGATGAACAGTAACAGGCATCATACCTGCAGAAATACTCTAAAATCAGGGCCAGTTTTCCCGCAAGGCAACTAGGTGTCCGCCAAGGGCCCAGCAGGTCCCAAGAGGCATGTATATGCATGCAGCTCAGCTTACACAGTTGGCCATCAGTTTTAAGGAACAAGGCAGCTCCCAAGGACCGCAAAGTGTCAGTCACTGCGCCCTTGCCTCCTGTACATCATACTTATCGACTTTTTCTTTCTCCTCTTTGGGAGAAGCTGGATAGGAGACGCAACATGTCACCCAACTCAGGAAAACACCAGCGATTTCCAGGTCTACAGTGAGAGGTAGAGCTTAAGGCCCGCCCTAACTCAGAAAAACACCCAAGATTCACAGGACCACAGTAAGGGGCGGAGCTAAATGGTTCATTCCAGTCATTTAGTCCCGCCCCTTCTCGTGGCCCCCGCGATTGTCAGGGATTTTTACACCATCCTGCCTGCTTCACTGGGTAGCAGCCAGGATGCGAGAGAGTCGCCTACCCTTCTGGGGCTGATGGGGACTGCTCCAAATATTGGAAGCCTCCCGCAGCTTCCGGGAGGGTGGACAAATATGGTGTACATACAGCAGGTAATTGAATCTACTACTACTGTCAGTAATACACAGGTGCCAGCTGCTTTTTATAGTGAGTGTGTGTGTTCGTGTGGGCTGTCAGTCTGCAATCAAAGAGCCTGCAGTACATCGGCAAACTTTGCACGTGCATCGGTCATACCACGCCTGCGCGTTCATTCACATTGTGGGCGCATTCCTTAAGGACGCAGTGTTTTGCGGCCGTGGTGGGCCAAACGGCATGCCAGGAGCATTTTCGGGGGAGCAGCCGCTCCGATCAAAAAAATGGTGGCGGACTGCCTGATAGCGCAGCCTAGCAGGGGTAAACCTTAATTCATTGTGAGGCGGCGCCACAAACATGCTGGGTGGCCTTGCCCTGTGCTGTGCGACCCCCAGTATGTGAGGAGATGGATGCAGATCTTGCTGCGGATAGCAAGATCTACGTCCATTTCTGAATAACCCCCATAGTGTAGTGAGTGACAAACTTCCTTTGAAATATCATTTATAATAAAATAAATGAAGGGATTATCTGCTTATAGTTTAAGTACTATCAGAACTAGATTTTGGAAAGTGTTGTCAAAGGAGGTTATTGAGCTTCAGTAGAAGTTCTGCTAAAATCGCAGAACTGCTACTGCTAAAAATCGCATGCTGAGAGCCGCACAGCACAGGGCAAGGCTGTGAAGTGCCACCGTGTGATGCGTTCACATTTCAAATGCAGAAAATGAGAAACATCGGGAATACGGGTTGCCCCCCTACATACGCAGCCAGGCTGCATATGCAGGCGCACTGACACTATTTTTCCCATCGCAGGGATCGCAGGTGCTGCAAACGGCAATGACATGCCTGCATTTCCTGCACCACTGCCCACCAACGCCACTTTGCTGCCTCTGAACGCTTGCCGGCTGTCAATCACTATGCGATCGCATCATGAAATTCTGAACACGTGCAATGTTGTCGCAGCGCATGCACACTCATCCGATAATTGGCTGATCTGCGTTTTAGCAATTTTGCGACTGAAACTGAATAACCCCCAAAGTCCATAAACTTGGATGCAAGGGGAGGGTGATATACGTGAATAACCCCCAAAGTCCATAGCCTTGGATGCAAGGGGAGGGTGACATAAGTGCCTAATGGTATTGATTACTACATTCAAGCTACTGTACAAGCAGAAATGTTTAGGCTAATAGAATATACCTAACAAGATATTGGGGGTAATTCTGAGTTGATCACAGCAGGAACTTCGTTAGCAGTTGAGCAAAACCATGTGCACTGCAGGGGAGGCAGATATAACATGTGCAGAGAGAGATAGATTTGGGTGGGTTATTTTATTTCTGTGCAGGGTAAATACTGGCTGCTTTATTTTTACACTGCAATTTAGATTGCAGATTGAACACACCCCACCCAAATCTAACTCTCTCTGCACATGTTATATCTGCCTCCCCTGCAGTGCACATGGTTTTGCCCAACTGCTAACAAAATTCCTGCTGCGATGAACTTGGAAATACCCCCATAAAACAGTATGTGTGTTGTTATTGAGAGATTGCTCAGAGCAGCACAGCATTTCTAGAATACCACTTGTAGGCTGCATTGTTTGGCATTCTCATGTGATGGTCATGAGTTTCTGAGACATTCCTTTTGGACAACTTGAGGTTGAGTTAAGTAGACTTTCACTTGGATATTTTGTGATAAATATTCCTTTTTGCACTAATATATTACTGTGACAAGAACACTGGGATAGTGTTTGAGGGCAGGTATATTTGTCCCAGGTTCTTGTCTTACATGTTTTAGAAAATGTTAACTTCTAGGAAAAATGCTTTTTGTTTTGTCTGAACCTTTTCAGTTTGCTGTAAAAGCTGGGTAAAGGCTCTGAGAGAGAGATAAGGCGAGTTCTAGACATTGGGCCCAGTTCGGGTCTTTGGCCTCACAGAGGGCTAATCAGGGTTTCAGCTGTGTAAGAGTGTTATAGTGCTTCTAACCTGATTAGTATGGGCAGACTGCCTGCGAAGGCTGCAGGATCTGTGTGTGAGAGACACGCTTTCTGATGCAAGTAAGCTATACAGTATGTACTGAAGAACTCTGTGTTTTGTTTAGTGACAGTTAGGAATATCTTATGTTTAGTTAGTGCCGGACAGGCAAGGTATTTTTATTTTTGGGTTTTGTTTTATTTTCTGTTTCAATAAAACTGGCCGGGGTCAGTTGTACCAGAAACTGGACTTGTGTTGTTCCTCAGCTGCTGCGTGCGGCCATATTCCCCAGGAAAAGGCGCCTTGCACCCCTACAGTGTTACAACTTGGTGGAGAATGCGAGCACACCGTTCTGCGCATAAGTGAAAGCAGCAGCTTTGTGAGGCCTGCAGAAAACGGTGGTTTATGCAGATACAGCCCAGTGTGAAGTTACTGAGACTCACCCCTGAGGGTTTGATATATGTCCTGGGTGAAAGCAGCTACAAAGCCGCCTGGAAAATCTGTCGACATGGAGGATCTGCTTAAAGCCTTGCTGCAAGCTACAGCGGCTCAGCAGGAGGCCAACCGACAGCAGCAGGTGGCAATGGAAGAAAATAGGAGACAACAGCAGGTGGCAATGGAGGAAAATTGGAGACTACAGCAGGAGGCCAACAGACAGCAGCAGGTGGCAATGGAGGAAAATATAAGACAGCAGCAGGTGGCAATGGAGGAAAATAAGAGACAACAGCAGGCAGTTGTTGATGAACTTTACAGGCAACAGCGTCAGGATAGAGAGGCCTTAACAGAAGTGGTGCAGAGCCTTGCAGCCCGGATTGGAGATGTGGCCGTCAGTGCTCCGACCAGCTCTAGTTCTATACGGGCCAGTCACTTCCTGCAGAAAATGACAGAGGCTGATGATGTGGAGGCCTACTTGACCACGTTTGAAAGGACTGCAGAGCGTGAGAACTGGCCAAAAGCACAGTGGGCCAGTCTGCTGGCACCTTTCCTGTCAGGTGAGCCCCAAAAAGCTTACTTTGATTTAAGCCCTGCTGAGGCTCGGGACTATGATAAACTAAAGACTGAGATCCTGACCCGCCTGGGAGTCACGCTGTCAGTACGAGCACAACGGGTGCACCGTTGGCTGTACGCCATGGAGAAGCCTCCGCGCTCCCAGATGCACGACCTTATTCAGCTAACAAAAAAATGGCTACAGCCAGAGACATTAACTGGTCCCCAGATGGTGGAAAGAGTCGTCATGGACCGCTACTTGAGATCTTTGCCCATGGTCCTGCGCAAGTGGGTGAGCCATGGAAACCCGGGTACTGCTGACCAATTAGTGGACATGGTAGAGAGGTATTTGGCAGCAGAGGAACTACTGATGACCACCCAGCAACCCATAGATCCTCGACAGCGCCCTTCAGTAAAGACTGGTAAGACTGTTCCGTGGGAAAACGTTGCTGGGCGGTTAAGAGAACGCAAGGCTGGAGAGACTGTAAACACTGGCCCTGGAGACAGGCCAATGGGGCTAGAACGGTCTATGCTGCCCAAACGGGTTGATAATCGTGTGGTTAAATGTTTTAGGTGTGGTATGCCAGGTCATGTTATTGCCAATTGCCCAGTCACGCAAGAACCCATGCAATGTGATGCTGCCTTTGAATGTCGCAGAATGTCTTTCTTTGCTAGGTTAGTCTGTACTGTGGTACCTTCACCTGAGCTGGAAAAACAAATGTGTGATGTGTTCTTAGAGGGTAACCGGGTAGAGGCCTTGCTAGATTCAGGAAGTTTAGTTACCCTCGTGAAAGCTGGGTTAGTGAACCCCTTAAAGGTCCAGCAAATACCTATTGGGGTAACTTGCATACATGGGGATACCCAACATTATGCCACTGCTGAGGTGAATATAGAAACTTGTTGTGGGTCAGCAATGGTTAAAGTGGGACTGGTCCCTACCTTGGTGCATGAGGCCATAATAGGGAGGGATTTTCCTCATTTTTGGAAACTGTGGGAATCACGGTTATCAACAGATGTGAGAAGTAAAAAGCCAGTTGATAATACCGGTGATTTTATGGATGTACGTGGGTCTTCGGAACTTTCTGGCCCTTTGCCTTTTGCTAGTTTGGCTGGGGAAGTGACAGATGGGGAGTCCAGTGAGGACCCTCTTGCCGGGAACAGAGACATAGTAGTTAGAACTGAAAGCGTGCCTGACCTGGAGGTAAAGAAGGATCTGTTTGCGTCTGAACAGTTAAAGGATCCTACCTTAATAAAGGCTAGAGAGAATGTTAAGATTGTTAATGGGGAACCTGTGGTACCAGGTGACAGGGTTACGTATCCCCACATGGCCATCTGTAATGAGCTCTTGTACCACATTGTCAAAAGGGGTGAGGATGTGGTGGAACAGCTGGTAGTTCCCCAGCCTTATCGGAGAACGGTACTAGATTTAGCTCATAGTCACGTTACCGCAGGACATTTAGGGGCAGAAAAAACCACTGAAAGAGTTTTACAAAGGTTCTTTTGGCCAGGGGTTTATAAAGAAGTGTCTGAATATTGTTCTTCCTGTCCTGAATGCCAGTATCATGCCCCTAGACCCCATTTCAGGAGCCCACTAGTTCCCATGCCTATTATAGAGGTCCCGTTTGACAGAATAGCCATGGATCTCGTGGGGCCCTTGTTAAAGTCTGCTCGGGGCCATCAGTATATCCTGGTAATTATGGACTATGCCACTCGATATCCTGAGGCTGTCCCTTTACGCACTATCACAACCAAGGCGATAGCTAGGGAGCTGGTGCAGGTATTTAGTAGAGTGGGAATACCAAAAGAAATTTTGACTGACCAAGGTACTCCATTTATGTCAAGGATCATGAAAGAGTTGTGCAAGTTATTTAAGGTCACTCACCTCAGGACGTCCATCTACCATCCCCAAACTGACGGGTTGGTGGAAAGGTTTAATAAAACATTAAAAAGTATGTTAAAAAAGGTTGTTGAGAGAGATGGGAAAAACTGGGATTGTTTGTTGCCCTACTTGTTAATGGCCATCAGAGAAGTTCCTCAGTCCTCTACGGGGTTTTCTCCATTTGATTTGTTGTATGGTAGACACCCCAGAGGGCTGTTGGATATTGCCAAAGAGACGTGGGAAGGACAGCCCACTCCTTATAGAAGCGTTATTGAGCATGTAACACAAATGCAGGATAGGATTGCAGCCGTGGTACCTGTTGTCAGAGAGCACATGGAACAGGCCCAAAGTGCTCAACAGAGGGTCTATAACCGGAGTGCCAAGATACGGGAATTTGCTCCTGGCGATAGAGTTCTTGTTTTGGTACCCACTGTGGAAAGCAAATTCCTAGCTAAATGGCAGGGTCCATTTGAGATTAGGGAAAAAGTGAATGAGGTTAATTACAAAGTATACCAGCCGGGAAAGAGAAAACCCGAACAGATCTACCATGTTAACTTAATCAAACCCTGGAAAGATAGGTTGTCTCTGTCAGCGGAGCCTTGCCCTTCGGTGTCTTCACCCCGGTTGCTTCCCGCAGTGAAGGTGTCAGAGACATTATCAGCTGATCAGAACAATCAGGTTAAAGAATTTCTCATCCAAAATAGGGAGGTATTTTCAGAGCTGCCTTGCCGAACGACCATAATAAAACATGACATTGTCACAGAACCAGGGGTCAGGGTTCATTTAAAGCCATATAGGATTCCTGAAGCTCAGCGAGAAGCTATTTCTAAGGAAGTTAAAACCATGTTAGAACTGGGAGTCATAGAGGAGTCTAACAGTGAGTGGTTCAGTCCCATAGTGCTCATCCCGAAGCCCGACGGTAGCATACGCTTCTGTAATGACTTTCGTAAGTTAAATGAGGTGTCCAAGTTTGACGCATACCCCATGCCCCGTGTGGATGAGCTTGTAGAAAGGCTGGGAACAGCCAGGTTTCTCACCACATTGGACCTGACCAAAGGTTACTGGCAAATACCTTTATCTGATAGCGCCAAAGAAAAAACAGCCTTTTCGGTTCCGGAGGGGCTGTACCAGTATAAGATGTTACCCTTTGGGTTGCATGGGGCTCCAGCAACCTTTCAACGGGCGATGGATAAAATTTTGAGGCCCCATAGAAAATATGCAGCTGCCTATTTGGATGATGTGGTAATTCACAGTACAGACTGGGGGTCCCATTTGGTTAAAGTACAAGCAGTACTGGACTCAATCAGAGAGGCAGGGTTAACTGCTAACCCAAAGAAGTGCTGCCTCGCAATGGAGGAGGTCAAATACTTGGGCTTCACCATAGGCAGAGGTCTGATTAGGCCCCAATTGAATAAAGTTGATGCTATTCAAAACTGGCCTCGTCCAGTGAATAAAAAACAGGTAAGGGCTTTTTTGGGAATTACTGGGTACTATAGACGGTTTATTCCTAATTTTGCGACCACAGCGGTGCCGTTGTCAGACCTTACCAAAGGGAAGCAGTCAAATGTGGTGAAATGGAACCCTGATGCAGAAAAGGCGTTCCAAGCGTTAAAAGTGGCTTTGTGTTCACAACCGGTGTTGATAACACCAGATTTTTCAAAAGAATTTGTGGTACAGACAGATGCCTCAGAGGTAGGGATAGGTGCTGTGCTGTCCCAAACCAGAGATGGGGACGAACACCCTATCATTTATTTGAGTAGGAAACTCAATGAGCATGAAAAAAGGTATGCCATTGTGGAAAAGGAGGCTTTGGCCATTAAGTGGGCACTAGATACCTTGAGATATTACCTCTTGGGTAGACAATTCAGACTAGTGACAGACCATGCCCCTTTAAAATGGATGTATGTAAATAGAGGCAAGAATGCTCGTGTAACTAGATGGTTTCTAGCGTTGCAGGACTTTAAGTTTACTGTCGAACATAGACCGGGAACACAATTGGCCAACGCAGATGCATTGTCTCGCATCTTCTGTTTGGGGGCTACAAGTGTTCCGGCCCCTAGGTCGAAACAGGGGAGGGGGATATGTGACAAGAACACTGGGATAGTGTTTGAGGGCAGGTATATTTGTCCCAGGTTCTTGTCTTACATGTTTTAGAAAATGTTAACTTCTAGGAAAAATGCTTTTTGTTTTGTCTGAACCTTTTCAGTTTGCTGTAAAAGCTGGGTAAAGGCTCTGAGAGAGAGATAAGGCGAGTTCTAGACATTGGGCCCAGTTCGGGTCTTTGGCCTCACAGAGGGCTAATCAGGGTTTCAGCTGTGTAAGAGTGATATAGTGCTTCTAACCTGATTAGTATGGGAGACTGCCTGGGAAGGCTGCAGGATCTGTGTGTGAGAGACACGCTTTCTGATGCAAGTAAGCTATACAGTATGTACTGAAGAACTCTGTGTTTTGTTTAGTGACAGTTAGGAATATCTTATGTTTAGTTAGTGCCGGACAGGCAAGGTATTTTTATTTTTGGGTTTTGTTTTATTTTCTGTTTCAATAAAACTGGCCGGGGTCAGTTGTACCAGAAACTGGACTTGTGTTGTTCCTCAGCTGCTGCGTGCGGCCATATTCCCCAGGAAAAGGCGCCTTGCACCCCTACAGTGTTACAATTACATAAAACATTCATAAAAGTGTAGCTAGATAAAATATTCTATTCTAGACATTTTTATTCAATGGAAATAAGACTCAGAATTTACAGACATCTGAGGTCATTTTTAAGACAACTATGCTTAAAGTAACAATAGTGGATAGTGTAATACAGTATATGAAATAAGATTATAATCAACAATGGTGATATTGCTGCTTTTAAAAACCTGTACACTTGGGAAGTATGGACATTTAAGAATGTTCAGAGCATATGGTATTTATTATTTATTACCAGTTATTGATATAGCGCACACATATCCCGCAGCGCTTTACAAAGATTATTTAGTCATACACATCAGTCCCTGCCCCAGTGGAACTTACTATGTATGGGCCTAATTCAGACATGGTCGCTGCAACTGCAGCGATCGCAGGCTGAAGACCTATGTGGTGTGCACACACGCAGCGGCCTCACTGCGCGTGCACACATACAGTTAGATCTGAAAGCATTCTGATTGAAAGGCAGAGGCAGTCGCGGGCGTGTCAGCGCTGTGTGGGGTGTCAACGGTGTTAGTAGGGCACCGTCCGGACAACACAGGCGTGTCTGGACCGTTCAAAACAAGAATATACCACTGCTGGCTGTTTATGAATGAAAGTGGGATGGCTTGTTAAAAATAACATATTTACTATAAAAGTACAATAAAATCTCACAAATAAGAAATTCATAAAAAAGTAGGCCACATATCAAACTGTGCTGATCAATAGGTTTGCCACTCTCCTAATATTGTTCCACAGAACTGTCTGGGTTTCACTCATCGACTGAATATGTCACTGAGATTGGCAGCAATAATACCGGATTAGGGGGGTAATTCTGAGTTGATTGCAGCAGAAACTTTGTTAGCAGTTGGGCAAAACCATGTGTACTGCAGGTGGGGCAGACATAACATGTGCAGAGAGAGTTAGATTTGGGTGGGTTATTTTGTTTCTGTGCCGGGTAAATACTGGCTGCTTTATTTTTACACTGCAATTTAGATTGCAGATTGAACACACCACACCCAAATCTAACTCTCTCTGCACATGTTATATCTGCCTCCCCTGCAGTGCACATGGTTTTGCCCAACTGCTAACAAAGTTCCTGCTACGATCAACTCAGAATTACCCCCTATGATTGTAGAGATCCCGTTGCAATTCGGTCATGTGACTATTACCGGTAGGCCAAGATGTAGATTGTAGTCCCCTTTGTTGTCAGCTGTGAAGTAACTCCTTTGAATGCTGAGGGGTGGTATCGGCCGGAAAACGCTGCAGTATAAATCCCAGGAATGCAGGAGAGTGACCAAATATCACCAGTGAAGTATGGTGGATCCCGGTGGCAAGGCACAGTGATGTGAATAGCTCATCGCGTTTCGCTGGTATAGTCTGTCCAGCTTCCTCAGAATCAGCCCTACTGTATGTGTGCAAGCTCTTTGTCTTTCTCACTGGGGCCTATTTATCAGTAGTCACATACTCAATGCGATCTGGGGAAATATTCTTAGCGTTGCAGTATGCTATTATACCAGTTGAATGTATTAAGGAGCATATGCAGAGACAGGGGTTCCAAAAGGAGACCGTCCCTGAAATGTGCTAGGATCGAAGTGAACCCATCAGTGGGCTCTTCACTCCTCTAGCAGGACTCTTGCGCATGCGCGGTCCACTGACCACACTTGCATACTAGTCAACCCCAAAAATGCAGTCACATGTCTGAAAACTTCAGTTTTCCAGAGGTTTGCCACATTTTCTATATGCACTATTGTGGTCGGCAGTAAATATATCTGAAATATCTGCTGCAGCCCACCAGCAGTGCAGTCCCCCTAAAATTCTATGGGTCTGCAAAGTACCGGTATGCATCAAGCTACAGAAAGCAAAACTTTCTGGAAATTGTTCTCAATAGGCAATGTCATCTACAGATGAAACTCAGAAAATTAGAATATTGTGCAAAAGTTCATTTATTTCAGTAATTCAACTTAAAAGTACCGTTTAAAGCCGTTTTCATGGAGTGGTAAGAAAAATGCAGGCATGTCCAGGCGAATGGAGGGCGGATGTCTGACGTCAAAGCCGTGACCATCATCGCTGGACCCGTCACACACGGTAAGTATGTCCAGGGCTGGTCTTGCTTTGTGTGAAACTTTTTTAGCATAGCAGGGCTGCACAAGCGATTGCAGCCCTGCTATGCTAAAATACACTCCCTCATAAACAGAGATTAGTTGCTCGCACCAGCAGCAAAAAGTTGCTTGGTGCGATCAACTCGGAATGAGGGCCAATGTGCACCTAAATCAACGTGTATTTGTGTAGTGATTTCTGAGCACCGGAGATGCCTGCGGTAGCCTTTAGACTCTCTTGAAAATTAGCACCCCATATTATCTTGGCAACCTCTCATCTACCTCCACTACCGTCTTCCCATTTCCCACCTCTGCAACACCCGATGGAAAATATGTATTTTGTAAATGTGCTGAAACTCACCTAGTAACCATCTGTCTGGATAATCTCCATTTTCAAACTTGTGGTACACATTTGAATGCCTTAAAATGTAGGCGTCATGTGTACTCCCCGGAAAAGCTGCAAAGATACGCAACCATCAGCAACTATGGGTGATTTTCAGAGTTTTTCACAACTCAGATGCTTCTGGACTTGCAATTGAAGGGATATAACTGTGCTAAAGGGGCGTTTGTACATAGGCTAAGTTCAGTGAGTGCGTGTTGTGGTTATGTGCATGGAATTGCAAGCTATGCAGAATTGAACATACGCAGAAATCAATCTGATTTTGGAAAGATCTCTTGCACAAAGTATACATGGCTGGTGTAAATGCGCGCTTATATTGATCACTACTTCCACAACACTAAATGCGTGCAAATTGGCAAATATCAACATTTATTAATATGCAGGAGAAGTCTCAGTAGAAGATACTCCTCCTGCACGTAGCTACAATCCCAGCACTGGGATCTAACATCACCACAATCAGATGGCCATTTGAGTAAGCCTCGGCTTACTCAGCTGACCAACGGAAGGTGGTTCTGTGAGGCCAGGAAGTCAGCTTAGTGACACGCAGACCCTAGGCTCTCACCTCCCAGTAAAAATGTACAGGAATACAACCTCCCCTAGCCCCCTCCCCACCCCCTCAAAGCTCTGTTTGTCAATCAGGAAGTGACAGAGGAGAACTGCGGGTGACATCACAAAGCCCGTTCTGTGCATGCGCAGTATGGACCATGCGCAGCTGCAGAATACCGATAATCGGACTGTGTCGGGATTCTAGCCATCAGGATCCCACTGTCTGTCCTCTGATTGCATACCCTCCAACTGTACCTTTTTAATAGGTACAGCACCTTTTTTTTATGGTCTGTACTGATTTTTGGCTCTCCAAACTTCCATTGAACGTATAGGAAAAGGGGCGTGGCCACGCCCCCTTTTCTCATTTGTACCGATTTTTATGTGTAAAATGTTGGATGGTATGTGATTGTCAGGATCCTGACTGTCTGGATTTCGAATCCAACCCACCCCCCTTATGTCACTTAGCTTTGGAACTGAGTGCCTGATTGATGGAAACAGCTTTTACTGTGGAATCATCTTTTTCTGTATATTTTATACAGTTACAGCATTTTCTGTATATTTAGTAAGGATCTGGCAGGATCCGCTTTTAAACCCACTGGTTTACTCTGGACAGTCCTGACCCCTGTCACTAGGAATCTTTAAATTAGGATGCTTATTTTGGTAAAATTATTAGGTCCCCATTTAACAAACCAACAGCATATTTAATTTAGTATTGCAGTGATAGTAATGAATATGCAGTTTGCATTTAGTATTACCTCGCTGGACTGGTCCAGCGATGTCCCCTTCTTTAGCAGAGTCCTCTGCTCTGCAGCTGGCAGCCTAATACTGCCAGCAGTGATGGATTGGCCACAGAGCTCACAGGGAAGACCCCCCGGAGTGCCGATACGCACAAATTTAGGTTTATATTTGTTCTTTTCATACCCAGAGATAATGGTTTGTAAGGGATCAGGAGAAGGATCCGACTCTGATCTTGTAGGTAATGATAAAGCGAAATGTTTAACTTGCATAAGAGAGTATAGGCTACTACTGGGAAGATTAAACTCTAACTGGAACTCTTGGAAGGATTTTACATTGCCTCCGGGGTCAAAGACTTGTGATATAGCTTTGAGACCTTTTGAGATTAGTCTCAAGCAAGCTGGGTTCTCTATCCCCAGTGTGAATGCAGGGTTCCCCCAAATTGGTATCCATTCCAGTCTAATTGTCTGTCTGTGCCTTTTAGCATTGACTGCGTTCCAGGCTTCATAAACATCTTTAAACATCAAATTTGGGTAAATATGTTTAGGAATGTGTTGCCTCGAAGCATGCAGCAAAGCTCCTGGGGAATATGGAGAAAAAAGTCGGCATTCTAATTCAAAATCTATGTAAATACTCTTCTCTAACGTCCTAGTGGATGCTGGGGACTCCGTCAGGACCATGGGGAATAGCGGCTCCGCATGAGACAGGGCACAAAAGCAAGCTTTTAGGATCACATGGTGTGTACTGGCTCCTCCCCCTATGACCCTCCTCCAAGCCTCAGTTAGGTTTTTGTGCCCGGCCGAGAAGGGTGCAATCTAGGTGGCTCTCTTAAAGAGTTGCTTAGAAAAAGTTTTTAGGTTCTTTATTTTCAGTGAGTCCTGCTGGCAACAGGCTCACTGCATCGAGGGACTTAGGGGAGAGATTTTCAACTCACCTGCGTGCAGGATGGATTGGATTCTTAGGCTACTGGACATAGCTCCAGAGGGAGTCGGAACACAGGGCTCGCCCTGGGGTTCGTCCCGGAGCCGCGCCGCCGACCCCCCTTGCAGATGCTGAAGATGAAGAGGTCCGGAACTAGGCGGCAGAAGACTCTCAGTCTTCATCAGGTAGCGCACAGCACTGCAGCTGTGCGCCATTGTTGTCAGCACACTTCACACAGCGGTCACGGAGGGTGCAGGGCGCTGGGGGGGGGGCGCCCTGGGCAGCAATGTATAATACCTGTATGGCGAAAAATACATCACATATAGCCCTTGAGGCTATATGGATGTATTTAACCCCTGCCAGATATCTAAAACTCCGGAGAAGAAGCCCGCCGAAAAGGGGGCGGGGCCTATTCTCCTCAGCACACAGCGCCATTTTCCCTCACAGAAAGGCTGGTGGGAAGGCTCCCATGATCTCCCCTGCACTGCACTACAGAAACAGGGTTAAAACAGAGAGGGGGGGCACTGATTTGGCGATATGTATATATATTAAAATGCTATAAAAGGAACACTTATATAAAGGTTGTCCCTGGATAATTATAGCGTTTTGGTGTGTGCTGGCAAACTCTCCCTCTGTCTCCCCAAAGGGCTAGTGGGTCCTGTCCTCTATCAGAGCATTCCCTATGTGTGTGCTGTATGTCGGTACGTGTGTGTCGACATGTATGAGGAAAATATTGGTGAGAAGGCGGAGCAAATTGCCTGTAATGGTGATGTCACTCTCTAGGGAGTCGACACCGGAATGGATGGCTTATTTATGGAAATTACGTGACAATGTCAACACGCTGCAAGCCGGTTGACGACATGAGAGGGCCGGCGAACAAATTAGTATCTGTCCAGGCGCCTCAAACACCGTCAGGGGCTGTAAAATGCCCATTTACCTCAGTCGGTCGACACAGACCCAGACACGGACACTGATTTCAGTGTCGACGGTGAAGAAACAAACGTATTTTCTTTTAGGGCCACACGTTAAGGGCAATGAAGGAGGTGTTACATATTTCTGATACTCCAAGTACCACAAAAAAGGGTATTATGTGTGAGGTGAAAAAACTACCTGTAGTTTTTCCTGAATCAGATAAATTAAATGAAGTGTGTGATGATGCGTGGGTTTCCCCCGATAGAAAATTATTGGCGGTATACCCTTTCCCGCCAGAAGTTAAGGCGCGGTGGGAAACACCCCTCAGGGTGGATAAGGCGCTCACACGCTTATCAGAACAAGTGGCAGTCCATCTACGGATAGGGCCGTACTTAAGGAGCCAGCTGATAGGAGGCTGAAAAATATCCTAAAAAGTATACACACACATGCTGGTGTTATACTGCGACCAGCGATCGCCTCAGCCTGGATGTGCAGAGCTGAGGTGGCTTGGTCGGATTCCCTGACTAAAAATATTGATACCTTTGACAGGGACAGTATTTTATTGACTATAGAGCATTTAAAGGATGCATTTCTATATATGCGAGATGCGCAGAGGGATATTTGCACTCTGGCATCAAGAGTAAATGCGATGTCCATATCTGCAAGAAGATGTTTATGGACACGACAGTGGTCAGGTGATGCAGATTCCAAACGGCACAAAGATGTATTGCCGTATAAAGGGGAGGAGTTATTTGGGGTCGGTCCATGGGACCTGGTGGCCAGGGCAACTGCTGGAAAATCCACCGTTTTTTACCCTAAGTCACATCTCTGCAGAAAAAGACACCGTCTTTTCAGCCTCAGTCCTTTCGTCCCTATAAGAGTCATATCTGCCCAGGGATAGAGGAAAGGGAAGAAGACTGCAGCAGGCAGCCCATTCCCAGGAACAGAAGCCCTCCACCGCTTCTACCAAGTTCTCAGCATGACGCTGGGACCGTACAGGACCCCTGGATCCTACAAGTAGTATCCAAGGGGTACAGATTGGAATGTCGAGAGGTTTCCCCCCTCGCAGGTTCCTGTAGTCTGCTGTACCAATGTCTCCCTCCGACAGGGAGGCAGTATTGAAAACAATTCACAAGCTGTATTCCCAGCAGGTGATAATAAAATTACCCCTCCGACAACAAGGAAAGGGGTATTACTCCACACTATATGGTGGTACTGAAGGCTAGGTGAGACCTATTCTAAATCTGAAAAATTTGAACACTTGCAAGGGTTCAAATCCAGATGGAGTCACTCAGAGCAGTGATAGCAAAGAACAAGGGGACTATATGGTGTCCCGGGACATCAGGGATGCTTACCTCCATGTCCCAAAATTTGCCTTTTCTCACCAAGGGTACCTCAGGTTCGTGGTACAGAACTGTCACTATCAGTTTCAAGACGATGCCGTTGGATTGTCCAAGGCACCCCGGGTCCTTACCAAGGTAATGACCGAAAGGAGGATTCGTCTTCAAAGAAAATGGACGACCTCCTGATAAGAACAAGGTCCAGAGAACAGTTGGAGGTCGGAGTAGCACTATCTCAAGTAGTTCTACGACAGCACGGGTGGATTCTAAATATTCCAAAACCGCAGTTGTTCCGACGACACGTCTGCTGGTCCTAGGGATGATTCTGGACACAGTCCAGGAAAAGGTGTTTCTCCCAGAGGAGAAAGCCAGGGAGTTATCCGAGCTAATCGGGATCCTCCTAAAACCAGGAAAAGTGTCAGTGCATCATTGCACAAGAGTCCTGGTAAAAATGGTGGCTTATTACGAAGCGCTTCCATTCGGCAGATTTCACGCAAGAACTCTTCAGTGGGATCTGCTGGACAAATGGTCCGGATCGCATCTTCAGATGCATCAGCGGATAACCCTATATCCAAGGACAAGGGTGTCTCTCCTGTGGTGATTACAGAGTGCTCATCTTCTAGAGGGCCGCAGATTCGGCATTCAGGATTGGATGCTGGTGACCACGGAGGCCAGCCTGAGAGGCTGGGGAGCAGTCACACAAGGAGTGTGATCAAGTCTGGAGAATTCTCTCCACATAAATATACTGGAGCTAAGAGCAAATTTATAATGCTCTAAGCTTAGCAAGACCTCTGCTTCAAGGTCAGCCGGTATTGATCCAGTGGGATAACATCACGGCAGTCGCCCACGTAAACAGAAAGGGCGGCACAAGAAGCAGGAGGGCAGTGGCAAAACTGCAAGGATTTTTCGCTAGGCGGAAAATCATGTGATAGCACTGTCAGCAGTGTTCATTCCGGGAGTGGACGACTGGGAAGCAGACTTCCTCAGCAGGCACGACCTCCACCCGGGAGAGTGGGAACTTCATCGGGAAGTTTTCCGCATGATTGTGAACCGTTGGGAAAGACCAAAGGTGGACATGATGGCGTCCCGCCCGAACAAAAAATGGGACAGGTATTGCGCCAGGTCACGAGACCTTCAGGCGATAGCTGTGGACGTCCTAGTAACACCGTGGGTGTAACAGTCGGTGTATGTGTTCCCTCCTCTGCTTCTCATAACCAAGGTATTGAGAATTATAAGACATAGAGGAGTAAGAACTATACTCGTGGCTCTGGATTGGCCAAGAGGGACTTGGTAACCGGAACTTCAAGAGATGCTCACAGAGGACTAATGGCCTCGGGAGCTAAGAAGGGATTTGCTTTCAGCAAGTACCATGTCTGTTCCAAGAGGAACCGTGGCGTCGGCCTTTAAGAAAGGACCTGCTCCAGCAGGGACCTTGTCTGTTCCAAGACTTACCGCGACTGCGTTTGACGGCATGGCGGTTTGAACGCCGGATCCTAAGGGAAAAGGCATTCCGGAAGAGGTCATACCTACCCTGGTCAAAGCCAGGAAGGAGGTGACCGCACAACGTTATCACCACATGTGGTAAAAATATGTTGCGTGGGTGAGGCCAGGAAGGCCCCACGAAAAAATTTCAACTAGGTCGATTTCTGCACTTCCTGAAAACAGGAGTGTCTATGAGCCTCAAATTGGGGTCCATTAAGGTTCAAGTTTCGGCCCTATAGATTTTCTTCCAGAAAGAATTGGCTTCAGTTCCTGAAGTCCAGACGTTTGTCAAGGGAGTATTGCATATACAGCCCTTGTGTGCCTCCAGTGGCACCGTGGGATCTCAACGTAGTGTTGGGATTCCTCAAATCATATTGGTTTGAACCACTCAAATCTGTGGATTTGAAATATCTCACATGGAAAGTGACCATGCTGTTGGCCCTGGCCTCGGCCAGGCGATTGTCAAAATTGGCGGCTTTGTCTTACAAAAGCCCATATTTGATTTTCCATTCGGACAGGGCAGAACTGCGGACTCGTCCCCAGTTTCTTCCTAAGGTGGTGTCAGCGTTTCACCTGAAACAACCTATTGTGGTGCCTGCGGCTACTAGGGACTTGGAGGACTCCAAGTTGCTAGACGTTGTCAGGGCCCTGAAAATATATATATATATATATATATATAATTCCAGGACGGCTGGAGTCAGTAAGTCTGACTTGCTGTTTATATTGTAGGCACCCAAAAAGCTGGGTGCTCCTGCTTCTAAGCAGACTATTGCTCGTTGGATTTGTAGTACAATTCAGCTTGCACATTCTGTGGCAGGCCTGCCACAGCCAAAATCTGTAAATGCCCATTCCACAAGGAAGGTGGGCTCATCTTGGGCGGCTGCCCGAGGGGTCTCGGCTTTACAACTTTGCCGAGCAGCTACTTGGTCAGGGGCAAACACGTTTGCAAAATTCTACAAATTTGATACCCTGGCTGAGGAGGACCTGGAGTTCTCTCATTCGGTGCTGCAGAGTCATCCGCACTCTCCCGCCCGTTTGGGAGCTTTGGTATAATCCCCATGGTCCTGACGGAGTCCCCAGCATCCACTAGGACGTTAGAGAAAATAAGATTTTACTTACCGATAAATCTATTTCTCATAGTCCGTAGTGGATGCTGGGCGCCCATCCCAAGTGCGGATTGTCTGCATTACTTGTACATAGTTATTGTTACAAAAAATCGGGTTATTATTGTTGTGAGCCATCTTTTTTAGAGGCTACTTCATTGTTATCATACTGTTAACTGGGTTCAAATCACAAGTTGTACGGTGTGATTGGTGTGGCTGGTATGAGTCTTACCCGGGATTCAAGATCCTTCCTTATTGTGTACGCTCGTCCGGGCACAGTACCTAACTGAGGCTTGGAGGAGGGTCATAGGGGGAGGAGCCAGTACACACCATGTGATCCTAAAAGCTTGCTTTTGTGCCCTGTCTCCTGCGGAGCCGCTATTCCCCATGGTCCTGACGGAGTCCCCAGCATCCACTACGGACTATGAGAAATAGATTTATCGGTAAGTAAAATCTTATTTTTTCCTCCACCCAATCAAGTGTAACCCGGAACAAAAGCGCCCTGGAATAATGGGTTAGATCAGGGAGGCCTAGTCCTCCAGCTTTCCTTGGACACTTTAACTTCCATGAAGCAATTCTAGGTTTTTCCGATTTCCAAATAAATTTGGAGCGGAGCTTCCCAATTTGTTTAATATCTTTCGTAGTTAGTTTAAGAGGGAGCATCTGTGTATAATAAGTCAATCTTGGTAGAAGAACGGATTTGATAACTTCTATTCTACCCAGGAGAGATAATAGTAAATCGTGCCATTGTTCCAGAGATTTCTCCATCTTTGCAACAGCGGGAGTATAAACTATAGAGGTTGGACATTTTGTTAGATATAAGAATACCCAATTATTTTATGTGGGAGGGCATCATTTTAATATCTCATGTTATCAACATCTGAAAAGTTAGGGATGCTCCCAGTTATGAAAAGTAATTCTAACTTATTTATATTTATTCTGTATCCTGATATACTCCCAAATTGAGAAATTAAATCTAAAACTACCGGGATTGAGTGTACTGGATTAGAGAGAAAGAGGAGCATGTCATCGGCAAATAATGATACACGTAAATCTTTATTGCCAATAGTAATGTCCTGATACAATGGAGAATGTCCTAGAGCTATTGCTAATGGTTCTAGCACCAATATAAACAATAATGGGGAAAGGGGGCATCCCTGTCGGGTCCCCCTCAGTATCGGGAAATGGTCAGAGAGTAAACCATTGCAAATTATTTGGGAGGAAGGGTTTGTATAAAGGGTTTTGAGAAATGATACAAATTTTGTGGGAAAGAAAAACGAAGCAAAACATCATAGAGATGGTCCCAGTGCACCATGTCAAAAGCTTTTTCAGCGTCAAGGGATAAAATTGCTTTAGACATATTTGACACAGTGCACTGGGAGTCACACCACGCTAATAAAAGTCGGTGGATGTTTGTTACTGGGTTCCTGCTCTTAACAAAACCCGTCTGGTCTCCATGGACGAGGGTTGGAAGAACCAACTAAAAGCGATTTGCTAAAATTTTTGTCATCAGTTTGTATTCTATATTCAATAATGAGATTGGTCTGTATGAACCGGGGTCTGAAGGGTTTCTACCTAGTTTAAGCAATACTCTTATATTAGCAGTGTTATAGTTCAATAGCATGACACCGGAATCCAATATAGAGTTAAAAACCAGTACCAAAATAGATACAATACGTGGGGCAAGTAGTTTATAAAATTCCAGGGGTAAAGCCATCAGGGCCCGGTGCTTTATCTAACTTTAAATGGGAAATAGTTGAGGAAACCTCTTCGCTTTGTAAAGTAAAGAGTCACCCAACGTCTTTGGCAACTATGACATAGACAAATCCTCCCATTTTTTGCGATGGCGCGTCGCACGGGGACAAAGCAGATCGTTGCTGTGCGATGGGTTTTACGAAGAATCCATTCGCACAGCCAATCGCAAGGAGATTGACAGGAAGAAGGCGTTTGTGGGTGGCAACTGACCGTTTTCAGGGAGTGGTTGGAAAAACGTAGACACGTCCAAACGTTTGCAGGGCGGGTGTCTAACGTCAAATCCGGCCCCGGACAGAAGTGATTGCAGCGGCTTAGCAAGTCCTGGGCTACTCAGAAACTGCACAAAGTTTTGTTGTACCGCTCGGCTGCACATGCGATCGCATACTTGCACAGCTAAAATACACTCCCCAGTGGACGGCGACTATGCGAACGCAGGATTGCAAAAAACAGCTAGTGAGCGATCAGGTCTGAATTACCCCCATAGACACCAGTATATAGTCAATTCTAGACAAACGGCCTGTCGCTGCCGACAGGCAGGAGTATTCTGTCACAACTGAGGGCTGATGACCGTGACTGGGAGCCTCAGTTGTAGGGGTTGACGGGTACTTGAACTTAGGGGGAGCCATGTGACTTCTGGACATGCGTAAAGACAGTAGCAAGGATGCCCGAAGGCGTGACCACGACAACTGGAAATATCTTTCAGTGATTTTATTAAATGAAAAGTCATAAAACTTGCAAAAACAATAGAAAGTCACAAGTGGAAATTTAGGTGTGCAATCGGTGAAGGCCAGTAACCTGGAATATGGAAGAAAGTCCTGTAAACAATAAATGAGGCTGGGGTTCACTCTTCACTGGAAGATGAGGAATGAAGCTGTGGTTCGCTGGAAGATGAGGAATGAAACTGGAGTGCGCAGGAATTGAAGAATGAAGGATGATTACTGCAAAGCAAAAGTTCAAACACAGGAATCCAAAGTAGGCTGTAGGGGTTAACACTGGAGAGTCGGGTTACACAGGCAGAGTGTAATCACCAGGGAAGTCAGGCTGATCTGCAGAATGGAATTGCAGGAGAAAATCTGTAGTGAAGCTTGTATGCTGGAATCACAGATGACAATGAGATGCAGCATGCTGCACACAGACAGTGCAGATGGAATCCAGGCCTGGGACACTGGGACAGTCTCAGGAGGCATTTGGAAGGTAAATACTAATAAGGAATTTCCTGGATCGTGACAGTACCCTCCCCTTTAGGAGTGGCCCCAGGACACTTCCTTGGCTTGAGGAAAATCTGGCGTGGAAAGCCTGAAGCAACTGGATTGCTAGAAGTCCTCCCAATCTTCTTCATCTGAAAGGACTGAGGAATAACCTGTAGAAGATCCCTTTCCTGGATTAGAAGTACGAGAAAATCGTGCTTTTGAAGCTAGCACTCCACTAAGTCTTAAATTAAATCTTCTTCTAGAACGAGGACTTTTCATACAGAGACCTGTAGAACTTTTTGGTAATTCTGGAACCTCTTCATGCGTGAAAGCATAACAGGAAAGAGCAGGACCTCCCATAATGTAGCTTGAGTCATCAACAAATTCACCTTCGGAACCTGAATTGAATCCTGATGAACTTGAACTGGCTGGAACCAGAGGAGTCTTTGGACTAACGGATAGGACTTGATTAGATTCGAAGGTGCTGGAATCGGCTGGAACTGAAGGAGGCTTACTGGAATCGGCTGGAACCGAAGGAGTCAGAATCCGGTTGGAACCGGAATGAGTGGTATCCAAGTGTTCAGTTAGACCATCCTGAACCTGGTCCATGCTGGATGCCAACAGGGTGGTGCTCTCTGAAAACGGCAAACAGGAGTTCATAACTGCATCTGTAGCACAAAAATTTCCATCTGGGAACTTGGCTCTGGATACTTCCCTTGGGGCTGAAATTTCGGTGACCCCTCCTGGGGTTGACGAATCAGACACCTCTCTCAGGGTTGTTTTCTCCAGCACCCCTCCTGGGGTTAACAGATCAGAAACTCCTTTTTGAGAAGACTCATATGCCCCTAGTAGAGCTTGAACATTGGATACCTTTCCTGGAGCTGTAGAAACAGACGCCCCGTCTTGGGCTGCAGAAACAGACGCCCCGTCTTGGGCTGCGGAATTGGATTTCCCTTTGGTGAAGAAAGTCTCATTAAATCTCTTTTGTTTCCCGGAATTGGAAATGGGGCTCCTGGACACAGGACCCCAATTGTAGAATTGGGTTTTTCTTTGATCAACTTTTATATTTTTCTTGACCGGCTCAGAAGGAGCTGAAGATTCCACATAGGAAGGTTTGTAACTATGAATGCTGTGATGTGGAGATCTATCCCACTTCCTCGGCTTATGGAGAGAACAGTCTTTAATAAAGTGATCAGAACCCCCACAGTAGAAGCAGAGTTGAAACTGCATGCGACGCTTGCGTTCCTCTTCAGAAAGTCTAGACCGTGGCTTACTCCGGAACTTATCTTTACTTGGAGCAAGGGGAAACGACTTGGACATAGAGAGATTGGCAGCTGTTGCATCTGTGTTCTCAGCAGACTGTGGGAAGACTTTCATGGAGACGGGAGCAGAGATAGTAGGAGTATCACAGAGACACTTTGAAATAACTGGAACGATGCTAGAGAGAAGGTCTTGTAACTGAACCAACAGTTGACTGAGAGTCAGGACACTGGATGCCCCTGAACCATTAAGGGTTACTTGGATTCCATCCAGCCGGGTGGAAAGGCCCTGGAGACAGCGAAAAACTTGACCCTGTGCAGCCTCCAGAAGTTCTAAGCGTGCTGCAAGTCGTTGCATCGGGTTAAACGCTTGAGCCTGGTCTCCGGCCAGATCCATTAGGTCAGTGCTTACTGTCACAACTGAGGGCTGATGACCGTGACTGGGAGCCTCAGTTGTAGGGGTTGACGGGTACTTGAACTTAGGGGGAGCCATGTGACTTCTGGACATGCGTAAAGACAGTAGCAAGGATGCCCGAAGGCGTGACCACGACAACTGGAAATATCTTTCAGTGATTTTATTAAATGAAAAGTCATAAAACTTGCAAAAACAATAGAAAGTCACAAGTGGAAATTTAGGTGTGCAATCGGTGAAGGCCAGTAACCTGGAATATGGAAGAAAGTCCTGTAAACAATAAATGAGGCTGGGGTTCACTGGAAGATGAGGAATGAAGCTGTGGTTCGCTGGAAGATGAGGAATGAAACTGGAGTGCGCAGGAATTGAAGAATGAAGGATGATTACTGCAAAGCAAAAGTTCAAACACAGGAATCCAAAGTAGGCTGTAGGGGTTAACACTGGAGAGTCGGGTTACACAGGCAGAGTGTAATCACCAGGGAAGTCAGGCTGATCTGCAGAATGGAATTGCAGGAGAAAATCTGTAGTGAAGCTTGTATGCTGGAATCACAGATGACAATGAGATGCAGCATGCTGCACACAGACAGTGCAGATGGAATCCAGGCCTGGGACACTGGGACAGTCTCAGGAGGCATTTGGAAGGTAAATACTAATAAGGAATTTCCTGGATCGTGACATATTCTCTGTCAGTTAGATGTAGTGTACGCCAGGAATCCAAGAGTTGGAGCTTCTTCACAAATTCAGGAATACCCAGTTTTGGGAGTCTCGTTTTTGGTAAAACAGCATTCTGTCTATCTAGTTGAGGGATGGAAACAAAATTCATATCACCACATAAAACAACCGGTAAATGCAAATATGGGAGCAGCAGAGAAACAATTTTCATCGAAAATGCCACTGAATATACATTTGGTGCATACACAGAGACGCAGATGAACCTCATCGTTTCACAGAGTTAGTGGCACATAACATAACATCTGATAGGGTCAATTATTATATCCGAAACCTCAACTTGAATATTGGATCTAGCTGTGATTGCAACCCCTCTTGCCTTTGAATTATAGGAAGCTGACGCAAGAACCTTCCAACCTAGAATATTCAATTTGAGGATTTCGCTCTGAATAAGGTGTGTCTCCTGTAAACAAACTGTGTCTAAGTGTAACTTGCGAAAATACGTGAGCACACATTTACGTTTCTTAGGAGAGGTAAAACCCCCCACATTCCAGCTACCTATTTTTATAGACATGGTCTCATGTCAGAGGATACATACACAAATATAATGCCATTGGGGAAAGTATCACCATTAAGTACAATAAGCCGTAAAGTCCACAAAACCAATAGTGGCTCATGAACAATGTTACAAATAAACGTGTAGAGATGTTTGAGAGAAAAAAGGGGAAAATAAAAGAAAGAGCGTATGTGTGAGCTCTCATAGAAAAAAGGAATAAACATAAAATAAAATCAGATATAGGATAGGTACAACTTCCGGAAAGATTAAGCAACAACATGTTGCTCAGAGTAATTGCAACAGAACAAACGCCCCCGTAACCCGCCACCCATCCAGTCATTATGAAGACAGCAATGGCTAGTAGGGTACCACCACACAATATGTAATCAACACAAAAAAACATCACAGAACCTCTGAAATGTTTAAACTATTTCTCGAGGAGGCCAATCCTAGAAAATTTTATTCCTGTCAAGGAGTCAGCGACTCCATAAAGTAGGGGAGGGAAATAACAGTAACATAGAGACCTCTAGGGCTTCTGTAAAAGAGCAGTAGCCGAGCCTATAACTCAGCATATACATGAGAGAACGCAGACCTGCATCTGTACTAAAACATCGTCACATACACTGAATAAGAAAATGAAGATTAACATAACACACCCACAACCCACTGCATGAAATAAAAAACACATTAACTACATGTTACACAACGGATAGGTGGTTGAGGTTACGTGTAATGTCAGCTATCACCATTAGAGTAAGGTACAGTAATACAACCTAGGTAGCAACACAGAATGTCTTGAGTAAAAGCGCAAAAGACATCCAATGTATGTAATAAAACAGCGGCAGTAGTGTAGGAGAATAGCGGAAATTATCCTGGGGTATGCTGTGGGTTCAAAGTAACACGGTGTACCAAGGCCTAACAGTAATGACAAAGCAACAAAGTAAAAAAAGGTCAGAAATGAGAAGAACAGTAATAAGAGCCAGAGTATCATTCACAGTCAGACATTCTGGATGCAAACGTGTTAGCTTCAGACGATTCCTTGAGGTATGCTTCTGCATCAGAAGGGGACAGAAAATCCACAAATGAGGTTCCATTATATAGGTGCAGCTGCACTGTATACAGGAGAGCAAATTTCCAACTTTCCTGGAGAAGATGGGAACATAAGGGAGCAAAACCTCTTCTGGCTTTGGACAGTTCTGCCTAATAGTCTTGAAAAATCTAAATCTTATGGTCCTCCCAGGTAAGCTGCTTAATTTTCGGGATGCTGACCATAACAATTCATTGTGAAGGAAATTTAATGGCTTAAAAATCACAGCTCTGGGTCTGGCTCCCTCTTGTGGCCACACGGGACCCAATCTATGAGCCCTCCCTATAAAAAGGTCAGAACATCTATCTTGCACTTTTAACATTTCAGGCAGGAACTTCTTTATGAAATCAAACAGCTCCTGACCTTTTACAGTCTCTGGTAAGACAAAAATCCTGATATGCCATCTGCGAATCTATTTTCTAAATCTTGTATTTTGTTATGTAGGTGAAGTATATCTTTGGTATTCTGAGAGGTTGACTTTTTAAGGTTAGCTACATCCGCGAAAGTCTCCCCCAATCTCTGTTC
Organism: Pseudophryne corroboree; assembly: GCF_028390025.1. Lineage (NCBI taxonomy): Eukaryota > Metazoa > Chordata > Amphibia > Anura > Myobatrachidae > Pseudophryne > Pseudophryne corroboree. The sequence goes on along the minus strand of NC_086444.1, from coordinate 526,392,628 downwards.
TATTCCAAGAAATCTCTGAGTGACTTGTGCCAATTGTATCTATTTCTATCAGCAGTCTGTTCCTTGAACATGGCGCTGATAGCTATCTTAATCGCGGCCACCATGTCACTATGAGTGATCTGTGTGTCTGCAGGGTGTGACGCCTTATTAGGGAGTGATACCTTGTCAGCGTTTGCCAGGGAGTCAGGAAGAGATTCCTCCTCAGAGAAATCATCCGTGTCAGCCCTGCAGGAATCATCCTCCAGGGTCAGGGGAGACGGGTCATGCTGCTTGTGAAAGCAGATGGCGTCCTGCAGGGGTTAAAGTGAGGTGGAACGAGGTGGAACTGAGTTCCACCACCTGTAATGGTAGGTGGAACTAGTTCCACCACCTCCTCCACGTCCCTGCATAGTAAGTCCAACAGAAAAGCCTGCCCCACCACACTTGTCAATAAATGATGCGGGGACCGCTAGTGTCACTGATGAGCTGCAGCTACCTCCCCCTTCCTGAGGTCCTAGTGGCTCAATTGTCCTCTGCCTGCAGCCTGCCCCTCCTGGTACTCACACACGCTGTGTCTGACAGAGAGCATTCATCCCCACTCCAGGTCTCAGTGGTTTCTTTTTCTTGAACGGCATATGTGATGTCATGGGGACTGGAGGGACACAGAGAGTGGGGAATCTGCTGGAGGAACACAGGACATGGAGCTGCTGGAGGGACACGGTCAGTGAGCTGCTAGAGTGACAGAGGCAGAGATGTGTATAAGGCGCACTGATGTGGGCATTATTTGCATAAGGGGCACTACTACTGTGGGCATTATGTGTATAAGTGGCACTACTGTGTGCATTATGTGTATAAGTGGCACTTCTGTGGGCATTATGTGTGTAAGTTGCACTATTGTGGGCATTATGTGTAAGGGACACTATCATTGTCTGCATTATGTGTAAGGAGCACTACTACGGTGGGCATTGTATATGAGGGACACTACTGAGTGATGTAATGTGAATAAGAGGCACTACTGTGTGTTGTAACGTGAATAAGGGGCACTACTATGTGGTGTAATATGAATCAGGGGCACTACATACAGTGTAATGTGAATAAGATTGTTGTACTGTGTGGCATAATTTGAATTGGGGTACAATTGTGTGACCACGTCCTACCTACCTACAATTGTGTGACCACGCCCTACCTACCAGCAGTGTGCAAAAACCCTAGCCCTGGCTCCATCCAATGGGAGGGGGTGGTTAGTGGTGGGGGAAATGAGTTGCACCACCTCCCCAGGACCACTTTAAGCCCTGGCGTCTTGCACCATCTTTGCTTGGGTGCGGCGCCGCTCCCTCTCCGTCCACGTGCTTTTCCGCCGGGTATGATGGGGAAATACCGTTCCATGCAGCGGTTCACGTCCCCTGTGTTCTCCGGCGGTGTGTGGGCTCACTAGAAGAGGCTATGCAGCCTAGTAAAAGGTTTGAAGGGCGACTGGTGGTGCGGAGCTCCCAGGCTCAGCAATCTCCCATCAGGCGGCCGGAAGCGGAAATCTGAATCTTGTTTATGATGTTACTTGTTCTATACCAGACCTGGGACTGGGCTGCCTTCTCGTATTTGGGAAGACAGTCACTCACCACAGATAGTATTATGTGTTACTACCAGCCATGCGCGCATGTATGTCTTTCCTTCGACCCCCACCCTCCTACCATGTTCTTTTTATGTACATCTGCTACCATGGTTATGTCAATATTTGCTGCAGCAACCGCTTGGATTGTTACTTTTTATGTTCCCCATGATTTTTTCCTATGACTAGTCTGAAAATAGGTTCATGGAATATTGGGGGGATAAACTCCCCTCAAAAAAAGGAAAAAAAATCCTTATGTACATCACTAAACTGCAAATGGATGTAATGTTTCTGCAGGAAACACACCTAGTGGCGTCCAAAACACTTAAGTTTAATGCCTTGAAATGGAAACTAATTGCATCTGCCCCTTTTACATCTAAGGCTAGAGGAGTGGCTATATTAATCAAACACCATATGCCAATCGAAGTTAAAAATACTATAGTAGACCGTGATGGCAGTTATGTACTGTGCCATGTTTTGTTGGATCACCAACCCTATTTATTTTGTAATGTATATGCCCCAAACCAGAAGGGTAAGCCCTTCCTTCAAAGGTTATTGATTGTTCTCACCCTGTTTAATGATATACCTTTTATAGTGGGGGGAGATCTTAACATGGTAACGGTACCTCAGCTTGATAAACAAAAACCGCGTATAGGTGGGGGCAAACCCCCCCAGATGTGGGGAGCCATGCTTTGCCCAGAATCTTAATCTCATAGACATTGGGAGAGCTCTGAATCCAACTAAACGGGAATTTACTTGCCTTTCAGCATCTCATGGAACTTTATCTAGGATAGATTACTTGTTACCGTGAGCCCATTACTATGGGGCTAATTCAGACCTGAACACTCGCTAGGGTTTTTTTGCAGTCCTGCATTCGCATAGTCGCCGCCCACAGTGGAATGTATTTCATCTGTGCAAGTGTGCGAGCGCATGTGTAGCAGAGTTGTACAAACAAATTTTGTGCAATCTCTGCGCAGCCCAGGACTTACTCAGCCGCTGCGATCACTGCAGCCTGTCCAGGACCGGAATTGATGTCAGACACCTGCCCTGCAAATGCTTGGGAACGCCTGCGTTTTTCCAAACACTCCCAGAAAATGGTCAGTTGACACCCGCAAACGCCTTCTTCCTGTCAATCTTCTTGCGAACGCCCATGCGAATGGATCCTTCGCACAAACCCATCGCTGAGCGGCAATCCATTTTGTACCCGTGCGACGTGCCTGCGCATTGCGGTACATACGCATGCGCAGTTTAGACCTGATTACCTAGTGTACGAAAATGCAGCCTAGTGATCAGGTTTGAATTAGACCCTATGGGGCTAATTCAGACCAGATCGCTCGCTAGGGTTTTTTGTAGTCCTGCGTTCACATAGTCGCCGCCCACAGTGGAGTGTGTTTTAGCTGTGGAAGTGTGTAAACACGTGTAGCAGAGCTGTACAAACAGATCTTGTGCAGTCTCTGCGCAGCCCAGGACGTACTCAGCCGCTGCGATCACTTCAGCCTGTCTGGGACTGGAATTGACGTCAGACACCCGCCCTGCAAACGCTTGGGAACGCCTGCGTTTTCCCTTACCACTCCCAGAAAATGGTCAGTTGACACCCACAAACGCCTTCTTCATGTCAATCTTCTTGCGAACGCCCGTGCGAATGGATCCTTCGCACAAACCCATCGCTGAGCGGCGATCCACTTTGTACCTGTGCGATGCACCTGCACATTGTGGTTCATACGCATGCGCAGTATAGACCTGATCACCCGCTGTACGAAAACGCAGCCTAGCGATCAGGTCTGAATTAGGCCTTATGTCCGATCACGCTGTGGTCTGGATTGAACTCAAACTACAGGCTGAAAGGAGCCCATTGCGATCATGGAGATTCCCTTCCACCCTAGCTACTTCCAGGGCCGGCTCCAGGCATGTTCCAATAGAGCGGCCGCGCAGGGCGCCACCCTTAATGGGCGCCGCATGCTTGCGCCGCCATATTGGAACCTGGCTGGAGCAGTGGAGCCTGGAGAGCATCTGTGACCGGCTGCAGTACACAGCGATCCGTCCATGATTAATACATTCCCGCCCCGGCCCGCCCGCCCGCCTGCCCGCCCGCCTGCAGTGGACGGCTGCGGCTGACTGTTTGTGGTGTGCCTGCTGCCCCGTACCGATGATGAGTCATCGAGGGGGAGTGCTGTGGGCGGGCCGCGGACTAAATCTAAACTACCCAGGCTGTGCGCGCTGACGCTGTACGGCGGCAGCGGCTCCGGCGTCTGACGTCAGCGGCGCCGCCCAGCGCACATGGCGCGCAGAGCCGTTCAGAGTCAGACCTTAGCTTAGTCTGCTCTGCGCCACACCGTGGACCTTACTGCCTCCGGGACTCTGCAGATTGTGTGGCCAGTGGACGAGATCCAGCACAAGGAGTGCAGCCTGACATCAGGTAAACAGCTGCGGACGCTATCGGCCAGGCCTGAATATATAGCAAACTCTTCCATACCTTCCAGCAAGCACTGGCCTGAAGTTAAAGGCTACGTTTCTAGAAGCACAATTATTAATATAATTATATAATATCAGGAGGCAAATATTCAACATAACAGTTCTGAAAGCTATGCGTAGCTTTAGAATTATATCAGCGTACAAAGCCCCCCCAGACGCCTCTGCACAATGAGAGCATGCAGCTTCTTGCACTAATTTCCACCTGAAGTCATTATTTGGAGTTAAAAGCATTTAACAAATTTACAAGTCAGGGCCAGGGTATTGCATCCGGGAAATGAGTGAGAGAAGTAATGGCATACCTCCCAACATGACCCTCTCCAGGAGGGACAGAATACTCTGCTCCTGGACTTTTCTCTTCATGTATGATTGCCAGCACCTGTGCTGAAACACATTTCTTATCCATTTACCTGTTCAACACAGGTGCCAGCAATCATACACTAGGAGAAAAGTCCAGAAGCAGAGCATTGTGTCCCTCCTGGAGAGGGTCATGTTGGGAGGTATGTAAAGGTAAGAATATGATCTTACTGAAAAAGCATTTACACATTGGACCAGGCCACACAGAAGACAGGGGCCGATACCCTGGATACTTTTACGGGTCTTCAGCGAGCGTTTAAGGTATCTGGCACTGTGGGGGTATATCTGGCACTGGGGGCATTAATGTATCTATCACTGTGGGGGCATATCTGGCACTGGGGGTATTAATGTATCTGGCACTGTGGGGGAATATCTGGCACTGGGGGTATTAATGTATCTGGCACTGGGGGCATTAATGTATCTATCACTGTGGGGGCATATCTGGCACTGGGGGCATTAATGTATCTGGCACTGTGGGGGGCATTAATGTATCAGGCACTGTGGGGGGCATTAATGTATCTGGCACAGCGGGGGCATATCTGGCACTGTGGGGGCATTAATGTATCTGGCACTGTGTGGGCACTTATGTATCTGGCACTGTGTGGGCACTTATGTATCTAGCACTGTGTGGGCACTTATGCATCTGGCACTGGGGGCATTTATGCATCTGGCACTGGGGGCATTTATGTATCTGGCACTGGGGGCATTTATGTATCTGGCCCTGTGGGGGCATATCTGGCACTGTGGGGGCATTTTTATATCTGGCACTGTGGGGACATATCTGGCACTGTGTGGGCATTTTTATATCTGGCACTGTGGGGGCATTTTTATATCTGGCACTGTGGGGACATATCTGGCACTGTGTGGGCATTTTTATATCTGGCACTGTGGGGGCATTTTTATATCTGGCACTGTGGGGACATATCTGGCACTGTGTGGGCATTTTTATATCTGGCACTGTGGGGACATATCTGGCACTGTGTGGGCATTTTTATATCTGGCACTGTGGGGACATATCTTGCACTGTGTGGGCATTTTTATATCTGGCACTGTGTGGGCACTTATGTATCTGGCACTGTGTGGGCACTTATGTATCTGGCACTGTGGGGGCATTTATGTATCTGGCACTGTGGGGGCATTTATGTATCTGGCACTGTGTGGGCATTTTTATATCTGGCACTGTGGGGGCATTTTTATATCTGGCACTGTGGGGACATATCTGGCACTGTGTGGGCATTTTTATATCTGGCACTGTGGGGGCATTTTTATATCTGGCACTGTGGGGACATATCTGGCACTGTGTGGGCATTTTTACATCTGGCACTGTGGGGACATATCTGGCACTGTGTGGGCATTTTTATATCTGGCACTGTGGGGACATATCTGGCACTGTGTGGGCATTTTTATATCTGGCACTGTGTGGGCACTTATGTATCTGGCACTGTGTGGGCACTTATGTATCTGGCACTGTGGGGGCATTTATGTATCTGGCACTGTGGGGGCATTTATGTATCTGGCACTGTGTGGGCATTTTTATATCTGGCACTGTGGGGGCATTTTTATATCTGGCACTGTGGGGACATATCTGGCACTGTGTGGGCATTTTTATATCTGGCACTGTGGGGGCATTTTTATATCTGGCACTGTGGGGACATATCTGGCACTGTGTGGGCATTTTTATATCTGGCACTGTGGGGACATATCTGGCACTGTGTGGGCATTTTTATATCTGGCACTGTGTGGGCACTTATGTATCTGGCACTGTGTGGGCACTTATGTATCTGGCACTGTGTGGGCACTTATGTATCTGGCACTGTGGGGGCATTTATGTATCTGGCACTGTGGGGGCATTTATGTATCTGGCACTGTGGGGGGCATATCTGCACTGTGGGGGCATTTATGTATCTGGCACTTTGGGGGCATTTATGTATCTGAACTGTGGGTGCATATCTGGCACTGTGTGGCCATTTATGTAGCTGGCACTGCTGGGGGGCATGTCATGTGTAGCTGGCACTGCTGCGGGGCATGTCATGTGTAGCTGGCACTGCTGCGGGGCATGTCATGTGTAGCTGGCACTATACTGGAGACTGAAGGGTTAGCTCTTCTGTCTTTGTAAATATTACTTTTTATATGATCAATTTCCTTATAATAAGTATAGTGTAAAAGTGAATATTTCTACCTCCCTAATGAAGGGTTAAACATGCTATATGAATTGTTATGTGTTTGAATAGACACGTACGCACTCTCTACAAGATGCCTTTGTCTGTTCATATAATATAAGGCTTGTGTGTGTCTTATCTTCAAGGACAATTACATACCAGATCAAAACTGTTACTTCTGTGTGTTACTAAAATATCCTGCATGTAATGTCGTATGCTACTTCTATTTATCCAATCATATGCTTGCACATATTGTATACACCCATGTTTCTTTTCTATATAGTACTCTGTAATTTATTAAATAAACAGTGTGAATTCTTACTGCTTGTGTTGTGCATGTACCTTGTGGCTAAGAGTTTACACTCCAGACGTCTAAGAGGCCATCACATCGAGGGTTAAGGTATAAGGGCAAATCCTTTCAGCTGGGAGCTCTATGTCCGGGATTCAGTGATCGTCCCTGAATGGTAAAAATAGAGAATTTATTGTCTGACTTTGCCATACAGGATTGCGGTCATACACTGAAGCTGAATCCGTGTCAGTGTTCCGGGAACACGTGACAAGGTAATATTTAAGTCCGGGACTTAATATTACGAAGTTTTATGAAAAAACATAAAACAGGTATCAGGGATACCATAGAATCTTTAATGTCTGGGACTTAAAGAATACGTCTGAGAAAGGACCCGGGGTCCAAGCGCAATTCTCCAAAGACGTCAGTATCTGGGATACTTAAAAAAAACATAGACCTGGGGTCTATACGTAACGTAGAGAATACCCCGATTTGATCGCCTATATATTCTTGTATGTTGTAGTGAGATAAGTTCTTATATTTGGTTCAGACGGCTGGTAAGTTTTCGTCTGCCAGATATCTATGCTCAAACACTTTTCTTGCTTCCTGTCTAAAACGCTGTATTTTTCTGACATCTTGTACGAAGGTAAGCGTACCCGTCAAAAGATTTCATGTTCTCATTATACAGATAATATTGTGATATTGTCAATGACTAATTAACTGGTTAAGCTGATGCATGTATAAGTAGAGTGTTGTATATTTTAGATAATTTTCTTTTAAAAGTTGTACTGTTGATTTATATTACTGTCTGACAATGGGCTCTAGTCAGAGTAAAAAACTGCATATCCCCCGCCCCTCCCTGGTGAGACATGCAAGATGTATGTTGCCCGTAACTCTACCTCAGAGTATTATTTAGTTAACCCATGGGTGGATAATTTAGCGGGATGGACAGAGAAAGCAGGACAGGACCCATTCCTACGGGAAGGCAGTAATTACCTTTTCTATATGGAGATTTAAGAAAAAATGTCAGTTTAGCACAGAAGCGAAGCTGCAGAGAACTGTAAATCTTTGAAAATCCCTCTCGCCTCCCCCCTTTGCATTCCAATGTATCCTGCGCTCAGAGACACAAATCTCTTGGCAGCAGTAACCCTTTCACACTAAATGGGATCGCCTCCAACTTCCACTAGCTCTGTCCCTAACGCATCAGTAACCCAGAGTTTAGATAATAGTAAAACACTGTCCCAAGCCCACTATTACCCTCGATGGCTGTATATCTTATTTGCGCAAAGCTTGCAAAGGACGCAGCTATACACATATGAAGGAAGTCTTTAAAGCCTGTGCTTTTTGCCTGTCGCTGTAGCTTGTAAACAGAAACCTGCGCCCACTCATAACTATCAGAACCCCAGACGCTTTGACAGACAGAACCAACCCCGCAGTCAGGGAACATTCCAAAGACCCCGCGCACTGACGGGGCCCGGAGGAGGGTATCCCAGCCTTTATTCAACTCACCCGTCATAGTGAAGATTCACCTCTGCTGCCACTTATTATAAATGGAAGTAAAATTCCCTTTTTAGTGGACAGCGGTGCAACAACCAGTGTTTTGTGTTCTGACTTATGTAGTATCCCCTCTCACCAGAAAAGATAGAAGGTCTCCGCCCCGTGATACAGCAATTCTTACAACAGGGTATTCTCAGACATATTGTATCACCATACTGTACTCCTGTGAACCCTGTTGCCAAAGCTGATGGTAGTATAAGATTTGTACAGAATCTCAGAGCAATCAATCAGCTAATTGTCCCAATTGCACCAATTGTTCCAGATGTAAACTCACTCATTTCTGCAATCCCTGCAGATGCTGCGTTCTCTGTAATTGATTTGAAGAATGCCTTTTTTTTCAGCATACCTGTAGATTCACAGACACAATTACTTTTGCCTTTTCTTTTGAGGGTAAACAACTTACCTGGTGCAGATTATTGACGCACCTGTTGTCTCCAGGCCACATTGAGGCCCTGGCAACCTCACCATGGTTCAGTCCTGCTACAGTATGCAGATGATCTGCTGCTCTGTAGTAAAACTGAGGAGGCCTGCCGAGAGGATGGTGTTTCATTACTAAACTGGCTTTGTGAATGTGGACACAAGGTGTCCAAAATAAAAATGCAATGGTGTAAAAAGCATGTTGATTACTTAGGTTTTGTGCTCACTCAGGGAGAGAGGAAAGTCAGTCCACAACGCATACAGTCTGTATTGGGCCTGGTCACCCCAACTACCCAGAGGGAACTACTGTCCTTCCTGGGTATGGTAAATTACTGCAGACAGTGGATATCTGATTGCTCTTATTGTGATAACATTTTGAGACAAGCCACACTGAAGGACAAACCTAAAACTGTACAATGGTCACAAGAAATGTTAACTGCATATGAAAGTTTAAAATGTATGTTGATGAAAAGTCCGGCACTTGGCCTCCCCAATTATGTACTACCTTTCCATCTATATGCAAGGGACAATTGTAAAACCATGGCGGGGGTGCTCACACAGTTTCATGGAGGGAAGTTGCGCCCCGTGGCATTTTTTTTCCAAAGTCATGCCAGTGTCTGTGCAAGGTGTGCCTGCCTGCCTCAGGGCTTTGGCAGCCTGTGCAATGGTTGCAGAAATGGCCACTACCCTCACTTTAGGCCACATCACAGTACTCCACACCACACATGATGTCCTGGCAATACTTAAAGGCTTACACACAGCACATGTCAGCACAACGCCTTAGTGGATATGAAGTACTCCTTTTGAGTAACCCTACCCTTACCATCAAGTACACTGCTAGTTCTTCTGGCCCTGCACCCATTCTCAATGCCCTTTTAGGCTTGAAAGGTCCCGAGGATGAACCACCCGACCTACATGACTGTGCTGCTTCTATTGAAGCTGAAACTTCTCCCAGACTTGACATGTCTCCCGTTCCCATACCAGGCGCAGACGTAGTTTTTGTTGACGGCTCATGTAGTAGGCCCAATGACAATACATACCAGGCTGGCTATGCCATTGTCACCCTCCCTGATACTGTGTTGGAAACCCTACCAATACCTTATCAGTCCGCGCAAGCTGCAGAACTCATTGCACTCACTAGAGCATGTCCCTCCCTTTACAACGTCCATCTGCTCACTCAACTTCAAGCTGCTGCGACTAATACTGATCTCTCCGACTGGACTTACCCAATTCTGCAGAAAAAATCCTAAATCAGGATTAATCTGCAAAGAGGGGAAACCCTGTATACCCCAGTCCAGTGCCCCTTTGCTCGTTGCCCAGTGCCGTGGTGTTGGTCACCGTGGTGAAGCCACAACACTCCTCCTACTAACCAATGATTTTTATGTTACTAATGCCAAATCACTTGTGGACCAGTATGTTAGCAGATGCATCACTTGCCTCAGGAACAACCCTAATAAAGCTAAACACCAGCATCTTGAATACCCCACAGAAAACTCTAGGATACTCACCCTTTGAAATACTAATGGGCAGACCCTTTTCCTACACCCTGGGCTAAGAAACCACTAGTAATACAGGAAGGAGATCTAGAACTCATCAGAGAAGAGTATGTCAGGTCCCTGATAACAAAACTGAATGAAATTGAACATGAGGTTGTTTGTAAAAACCCTTTTGAATCCACAGGAACCTACACACCCCTTTAAAGTCGGAGACAGAGTCGTGGTGAAGGTGCTCCCCAGGAACAAGAGCCCAGGAGACTTCACCTATGGTCCAGAGACAGAGGTCGTAGCAGTTACCCGGACAGCAGTCCTGACAGAGGAAAGTCCTACCTGGACCCATGCATCCCGAGTAAAAAAAGGTTCCTAGACCAGACCTAGAGAGGGAAGCAAGTGATTCCAGTGAGGTACGAACCGGGGCAGACAGCCCTGACCTCCCACCTAGCGAAGAAAGAAGAACAGAAGAAGATGAGGAACCTGTCCCCTATCTTTATCCTGGGGACTATCTCGATAGCCCTACTGGCCCTCATTCACCTCACAATATGTGAAGTCGACATCACACAAACAGATGGGGTCCCCACCTTGTGGTACAATTCCTCCAATACACACGTAGCCACATACATCCTTGATTATTTCATGTTCCCTAAACTTGCTGACAACAAACATTTCATACAGCAGAAAAGGAAATCAGGAATGTCTGAGACAGTATATATTTGTGTTACTGACGAATGGTACTATGACATTAGATATTATGGATCTAATTGTAATTCCTGGGAAGCTGTGGGGTGGAATACAGGAACAGATTGGGGATATCGCCCATCAGCTGCCAGAAACAGATATGGTCAACATCTGAACTTACTTCAAAGATTGTCCATTAATTTTTGGTTAGAATGGATGAAGTATAGTGCTAACAAACACAATAAAAGCAACTGTTATGTCTGTGGCAAATCTAGGCCCCACCTAGGTACAGTGCCCCTTAATATACCCCTAGAACAGGAAAATTGTTTTTTCAGCCTTTTTAATGACACCAAAACAAATGACAGTCAGTGCGAAATGTGGAAAAGGGAATATCCCATATTGTCAAAAAATCCCAACCCAGGAAATACCATAACCATATATCCTGGAAACTATACCTGTTATACATCTAACATCACCACAGGGAGAAATTTAAAAACCTTCCCACCAGGGTATTGTGCAAATAAAAGAACAACTGTTTTAGTCAACCAAACTAGATCATTAGGCGACATTTATTACATATGTGGGGATATGAAACTTAGAAGTAAATTAGACACACCATGGTATGGTGAGTGTGCCCTGGCCAAAGTCATAATGCCACTCCTAATGATCACCGATGACCCCACTCCTCCCTCTAATACTCCTGCTAATCGAAAGAAAAGAGCACTCCCAGGAGGTAGCTTTGACCCCCACGTATACATTGATACTATAGGGGTCCCAAGAGGTGTTCCAAATGAGTTCAAAGCTAGAGATGAGGTGGCTGCGGGTTTTGAGTCATTGTTCCCTATAGTAACTGTAAATAAAAACGTAGCCTGGATTAATTATATATATTATAATCAACAAAGATTTGTTAATGATACCAAAGATGCTCTTAAAGGTATAGCTGAACAGCTAGAAGCCACTTCCCAAATGACATTTCAAAATAGAATGGCCCTTGACATGATTCTAGCAGAAAAAGGCGGTACATGTGTTTACATTAGTAAGGTGGAAGGCTGTTGTACATATATTCCTGACAACACTGGTCCCAATGGTAAGGTTACTTTAGCCATAAACAAGTTAGAAACCTTATCCATAGAACTTAAGAAAAATTCAGGTATTGATAACCCATGGAGCCAATATTTTGGGTGGTTTGAAAATTGGAAACAGGCTCTTGTGCAAATAAGCATATTCATACTTGTAACTTTAATTCTTGTAGGCATTATAGTTTATTGTGTAATTCCCTGTGGAAAGAAACTTACCTCCAAAGGCATTGATAAGGCCCTGATGTATTATGACATAACCACCAGTCCTGTCACCTCCTCTGATAGTAAAGGACCCGACGATTATGTCCAATATCTCAAGAACTGGAGAAACAAGAAAGGAGCCTCACTCAAGAATCATGTCATATAATAATCATGATTCTAAGAGGGGATTGAAGGGTTAGCTCTTCTGTCTTTGTAAATATTACTTTTTATATGATCAATTTCCTTATAATAAGTATAGTGTAAAAGTGAATATTTCTACCTCCCTAATGAAGGGTTAAACATGCTATATGAATTGTTATGTGTTTGAATAGACACGTACGCACTCTCTACAAGATGCCTTTGTCTGTTCATATAATATAAGGCTTGTGTGTGTCTTATCTTCAAGGACAATTACATACCAGATCAAAACTGTTACTTCTGTGTGTTACTAAAATATCCTGCATGTAATGTCGTATGCTACTTCTATTTATCCAATCATATGCTTGCACATATTGTATACACCCATGTTTCTTTTCTATATAGTACTCTGTAATTTATTAAATAAACAGTGTGAATTCTTACTGCTTGTGTTGTGCATGTACCTTGTGGCTAAGAGTTTACACTCCAGACGTCTAAGAGGCCATCACATCGAGGGTTAAGGTATAAGGGCAAATCCTTTCAGAGACATTGTGTGTAAGGAACACTACTGTGGCTATGTGTAAGGCTGCTAATTATTAATTGTGTGAAAATATATTTATAGTTTGATGATATGAAGTTACGAGGCCACGCCCACTTTTCCAGAGGCCACACACACTTTTCCGGGAGCGCGCGCCTTCGGCGCGCGCATGGGGGGGCGCTTTTACATTTTCTCACTCAGGGTGCTAGTAGGCCTGGAGCCGGCCCTGGCTACTTCTCTTAAGTTTAGAAGTAAGGTAGAAGCTGCTTGGGTTACCTATCATGATAATAATGCTGATGTGGCTATTTCTTCACCGGTTTTATTTTGGCAGGCTTCAAAGCAGTCCTTATGGGTGATATTTTGTCGTACACATCACAAGTATATAAATCATTACATGCAGATTACATCCTAGCGCAACAGTTACTGACAGCTGAGTTCCAAGCTTACAAAGCTGACCCGTCCAATATTAACAGAGAAAAGTATTCCACTGCTAAAACGGCTTTCGGTGGCTTATTTACCAAGATGTAAGCGAGATATTCTTTTAAAAAGGATGCTAGGTTTCATATATTTGGAAATAAGTCTGGTAAACTACTCTCGACTCTGTTACGAGGACAGCGTTCCCCGATGATAGTTCACCCACTAAAGAAACCTGACGGCACTTATACCACTTCAAATACGCAAATTGCGCAGTTAATGCATTCTTTCTATACTAAACTATATTCAGCCCCTCCCCCTCCTCCCTCTACTCATTGTGTTTCTGAGTTTTGGGAAGGCTTACCGATCCCACAAATCTCTGTAGCTCAGGGTAACTCCCTGATAAAGGATATATCCGAGGAGGTGACAAAGGTCATTGCAGGTCTCAAAAATGGTAAGGCCCCGGAACTGGGTGTACTCACCTCGAAGTACTATAAGATACTGACCCCCAAAGTTATTCCAACTTTGATATTGGCATTTCATTCTATTCTGTCTAAAGGTGAACTCCCACTGTATTTTAATTCAGCAACCCTTAATGTGTTACCAAAGCCTGGCAGAGACCTGTCTGATCCTGGTTCATATAGGCCGATATCATTACTAAACATGGATTACAAAATATTAATGAAAATACTTGCAGATAGACTCAGACATGTTTTGCCATCTGTTGTGCATCGGGATCAAACAAGTTTTATTATGGGTCGCTCATCAGTTGTTAACATCAGGAAGGTGCTGGCCACCATCATTTCATCCCAGTGTGCCATGTCTGCAGTTCCCACAGCAATCTTCTCTCTAGATGCAGGAAAGGCCTTTGACATGGTACACATACACTGGGATCATCTGTACGATACAATGGCCCGTTTTGGCTTCCTGCCTAAATGTATTTATTTTCTTCAGACTCACTTGCAATATCGATCAGGCAGTCCCATCTTATCAAGGAGCTAAGATAGGAAATATTGTTTTCCGCTTATATTTGCTGACAATATGCTGTTATTCCCCTCATATCCCCATCACTCTTTACTGGTGGTTCTTGATTTGATATCAAAGTTTGGTGATTTTTCTGGTTACAAGATAAACTTATACAAATCCGAAATACACTTGTTAAACCATCAGGATAACTACCCATACTTGGAAGGCCCCCTTAGCCTGCTGAAGGTAGCCTCTAAGGCTATTAAATATTTAGTGGTGCAAATCCCAGCATGTCTCCATAATTTGTACAAACTTAATTTTACTCCAGTTATCTCCTCTATCTCGAAAGAACTCGATAATTGGCATTCCTTACCATTGTCTGCTCTGGGCAGAATTGCATTTGTTAAGACTGTGCTTTTCCCTCAGTTATCCTATTTGATACAGATGTTGCCGATACATATGTCATTAATGGATAGCAAAAAGTAGAAAGTCTTTTTCGTAAATTTACCTGGAGGGGTGGCAAATCTAGGATAGCTAGTGATTATTTAAAACTGCCTCAAAGTAAAGGTGGACTAGGTTTACCTGACTTGCTGCAATTTTCACATTCAGTATTTTTTAGATACATCATCGATTGGCTATATGAACGAGATATTTATACATTGTTTGATCTAGATTGCGCTCTTTTTTCCCCCTTTTTCACCTGGTGCTTTACTGCACACACCTAAAACTAAAATCCCTGCTCACATTTTCACACACTTACTGTTTCAAGATGTTTATAAGGCATGGTGGGCAATTAATAGGAAATCTCACAGAAATCCCCTAACATCTGACCTGATATCCCTCTGGGGCAATCCTTTACTCTCACCAGGGCTGGAAGACGCAGCAGTTTACAGATTGTAGTTGAAAGGTATTAAACAGATAGCGGATGTTTTGATCCTGGTGGTAAAATTATTTCCTTTCCAACTTTTGCAAGAACATTTTGGGCTACTAACTCCTATTTTATACTTATTTACAAATGACACATTATGTGGTATCACTCCCTCCAGTAGTAGCGTGTATCCCTCCTGTAGTTCCCCTCCTTACATTGCTGAACTTGGTTAAAACTATAGCGTACAGAACCAGATTTCTTTACAAATATTTGATATGTGTTAATCTTGTGAAATTCCGGAGCCGGACAATGCAGTCATGGTCCCAGAATTTCTCATACGTCCTAGAGGATGCTGGGGATGCTTCAAGAACCATGGGGTATAGACGGGATCCGCAGGAGACATGGGCACTTTAAGACTTTAAATGGGTGTGAACTGGCTCCTCCCTCTATGCTCCTCCTCCAGACTCCAGTTAGATTCTGTGCGCAGTGAGACTGGATGCACACTGAGGAGCTCTCCAGAGTTTCTCAGAAAAAAAAGACTTTATGTTAGGTTTATTATTTTCAGGGAGATCTGCTGGCAACAGGCTCTCTGCTTTGTGGGACTGAGGGGAGAGAAGCAGACCTACTTCTGTGAGTTTCAAGGCTCTGCTTCTTAGGCTACTGGACACCATTAGCTCCAGAGGGTCTGATCGCTAGTTACGCCTAGATGCTCGTTCCCGGAGCCGCGCCGTCACCCCCCTTGCAGAGCCAGAAGTCAGAAGCCGGGTGAGTAGAAGAAGATCAGATGACTTCAGTGATGGCAGAAGATTTCAGTGATGGCTTTGAGGTACCGCGCAGCGGCCACGCTGCGTGCCATGCTCCCACATACACAGCGGCACTGCAGGGTGCAGGGCGCAGGGGGAGTGCCCTGGGCAGCATAAAACCTCAATAGCAACTGGCATAAGAGTATACAGTGCCTGGACACTAAATACAGTCCCCCGCCAGTATAAATATATAAAAATAAGCGGGACTGAAGCTCGCCATTAAGGGGGCGTGGCTTAGCCCTCACAGCTCTAACCAGCGCCATTTTCTCTTCACAGCTGCAGAGACGCTGAGCCTGGCCTCCCACACTGCTGTACAAGTAACAGGATGCAAAACGAAGGGGGGGGGGGGGGGGGGGGGCACAGTTGATTTGGTGCTATTTTATTGATATTAAAAGCGCTAAAGGTCTGGGCAGTATATTACATGCTTCAGAACCGGGATAGGCGCTGGGTTGTGAGATGGCAGAACTCCCTCTGTGTTTCTCTAACAGGCTTTGCAGTGGGTCTGTCCCCTATAGCCCCAGTGTGTTGTGGGTGTCGGTACGCGTGTGTCGACATGTCTGAGGCTGAGTGCTCTTCCCAGGAGGAGGCTGGAGTGGGGACAGAAAAGGCTGTGGGAGTGACCGTGTTGGCACCGCCGACGGCTGATTGGGTTTTGAGTGTTTTGAATGCTAATGTGGCTCGATTGAATAAAAGATTGGATAAATCTGAGTCTCAGAACCAGACATGGAGGAAATCCATGGAGGATGCATTATCACAAGTTCAGACCCCCTCGGGGTCACAGAAGCGTTCATTTACCCAGATAGCGGATACAGATACCGACACGGACTCTGATTCCAGTGTCGACTATAGTGATGCCAGATTGAATCCCAAACTGGCTAAGAGCATTCAGTACATGATTGTGGCGATAAAAGACGTATTACATATCACGGAAGACCCTGCTGTTCCTGATACTAGGGTCTGTATGTTTAAGGCAGGCATGTCCAAACTGCGGCCCTCCAGCTGTTAAGAAACTACACATCCCAGCATGCCCTGACACAGCTTTAGCATTCTCTGACAGCAAAACTGTGTCAGGGCATGCTGGGATATGTAGTTTCACAACAGCTGAAGGGCCGCAGTTTGGACATGCCTGGTTTAAGGGAAAGAAACCTGAGGTGACGTTTCCTCCCTCTCATGAACTGAACGCTCTTTTTGAAAAAGCTTGGGAAAATCCTGACAAGAAGTTACAGGTTCCCAAGAGAATTCGGGTGGCATATCCGTTCCCCTCTGGGGACAGGGAAAAGTCGGAGTCAACTCCCACGGTGGACAAAGCTCTATCACATCTGTCCAAGAAGGTGGCGCTTCCGTCTCCTGACACAGCATCCCTAAAGGATCCTGCGGATCGTAAGCAGGAAAATACACTGAAATCCATTTTTGTCACTACAGGTACGCTGTTCAGGCCTGCCGTTGCATCGGCATGGGTGAGTAGCGCTATTGAAAAGTGGGCAGATAACGTGTCATCTGATATAGATTCCCTGGACAGGGATAGCGTTCTTTTGACACTGGGTCATATCAGGGACGCTGCAGCCTATCTAAAGGTAGCTGCGAGGGATATTGGCCTTTTGGGATCAAGGGCCAATGCCATGGCAGTCTCGGCTAGGAGGGCATTGTGGATTCATCAATGGAATGCTGATGCTGACTCTAAGAAGGCTATGGAGTCTCTGCCATTTAAAGGTGGTGTCTTGTTTGGTGACGGCCTTGCTGACCTGGTATCTACGGCTACCGCGGGTAAGTCATCGTTTCTACCTTATGTCCCTGCACATCAAAAGAAAGCACCCCACTATCAAATGCAGTCCTTTCGGCCCAATAAATACAAAAAAGGACGTGGGTCTTCCTTCCTTCCTACGAGAGGAAGAGGAAGGGGAAAAAGGTCACAGGTTGTGGCAAGTTCCCAAGAGCAGAAGTCCTCCCCGGCTTCAACCAAATCCACCGCATGACGCTGGGGCTTCCCTGGGGGAGTCCGGACCGGTGGGGGGCCGTCTGCGGATCTTCAGTCAGGTCTGGGTTCAATCAGGCCTGGATCCTTGGCTCCTAGATATAGTATCTCAGGGGTACAAGCTGGAGTTTCAGGAGGTGCCCCCTCACCGGTTTTTCATTTCGGCCTTACCAATGTCTCTTCCGGACAGAGAGGTGGTGCAGGCAGCAATGCAAAAGCTGTGTCAACAGAGGGTCATTGTTCCCGTCCCCCCGTCCCAACAGGGGGAGGGGTTCTACTCGAGCCTCTTTGTGGTACCGAAACCGGACGGTTCAGTCAGACCGAATCTGAACCTAAAATCCCTCAATCCATACTTGAAAGTTTTCAAGTTCAAGATGGAATCTCTTCGAGCTGTGATTTCCAGCCTAGAAGGGGGGGATTTTATGACGTCAGTAGACATAAAGGATGCCTACTTACACGTCCCGATATATCCTCCGCATCAAGCCTTCCTCAGGTTTGCGATACAGGATTCTCATTACCAATTTCAGACATTGCCGTTTGGGCTTTCCACGGCCCCGAGGATTTTCACCAAAGTCATGGCAGAAATGATGGTTCTCCTTCGCAAGCAAGGGGTTACAATTATCCCGTACTTGGACGATCTCCTGATAAAGGCGAGGTCCAAGGAACGGTTGCTGAGAAATGTGAATTTGTCTCTGTCGGTTCTGCGACAACACGGTTGGCTGCTAAATTTGCCAAAGTCTCAGTTGATCCCGACCACTCGGCTGCCCTTTCTGGGCATGATTCTTGACACGGGCTTACGGAAGGTGTTTCTTCCGGAAGACAAAGCTCTGGAACTGCAGACGGTGGTCAGGGAGCTTCTGAGGCCGAAAAGTGTGTCGATTCATCAATGTACTCGGGTTCTGGGGAAAATGGTTGCGGCGTACGAAGCCATTCCGTTTGGCAGGTTTCATGCCCGGGTGTTTCAGTGGGATCTGCTGAGCAAGTGGTCCGGGTCTCACCTACACATGCACCAGAAGATAAATCTATCTCCCAAGGCCAGGATTTCTCTCCTGTGGTGGCTACAAAGTTCTCACCTCCTAGGAGGGCGCCGATTCGGTTTCCTGGATTGGGTCCTGTTGACAACAGATGCAAGTCTCCGAGGCTGGGGCGCAGTCACCCAGGGAAGAAATTTCCAGGGTAAATGGTCACTCCAGGAATCTTGTCTCCACATAAATGTTCTCGAGTTAAGAGCCATTTACAACGGCCTGCTACAAGCAAGAAGCCTTCTTCAGGGTCGGCCTGTCCTGATACAGTCGGACAACATAACAGCGGTGTTTCAGTCGGTGTAGGTGTTCCCTCCGCTTCCTCTCATTCCAAAGGTACTGGGAATCATTCGACGAGCAAGGGTTCAAGCGATTCTTGTCGTTCCAGATTGGCCAAGAAGGGCCTGGTATCCAGATCTTCAGGAATTACTTGTGGAAGATCCTTGGCCGCTCCCTCTAAGAGAGGACCTGTTATTGCAGGGACCATGCGTGTTTCCAGACTTACCGCGGCTGCGTTTGACGGCATGGAAGTTGAGCGCCAAATCTTAGCTCGGAAAGGTATTCCCAGTGAGGTCATTCACACTCTCCTTAAGGCGAGGAAGGAGGTTACGGCGAAACATTATCACCGTATTTGGAGAAAGTATGTTTCGTGGTGTGAGACTAAAGCTGCTCCTGAGGAAGAATTTCACTTGGGTCGGTTTCTCCATTTTTTGCAGGCAGGCGTCGATGCCGGCCTGAAATTGGGTTCCATCAAGGTGCAGATTTCGGCTTTATCTATCTTCTTTCAGAAGGAATTGGCTGTTCTCCCTGAGGTTCAGACTTTTGTGAAGGGAGTGATGCATATCCATCCTCCGTTTGTGCCCCCAGTGGCACCATTGGGATCTTGAGGTGGTCTTACAGTTTCTTATGTCTTCCTGGTTTGAACCTTTGCGTAAGGTTGAGTTAAAGTTTCTCACTTGGAAGGTGGTCATGCTGTTGGCTCTGGCATCTGCCAGGCGGGTGTCTGAGTTGGCGGCCTTATCTCACAAGAGTCCGTACTTGATCTTCCATTCGGATAGAGCGGAATTGAGGACTCGTCAACAATTTCTGCCGAAGGTGATTTCTTCGTTTCACATTAACCAACCTATTGTGGTACCTGTGGCTACGGATGCTGTGGCAGTTCCAAAGTCTCTTGATGTTGTGAGAGCTTTGAAGATCTACGTCGCCAGAACGGCGGTGGCCAGGAAAACAGGCGCTGTTTGTCCTGTATGCTTCCAACAAGATTGGTCATCCTGCTTCGAAGCAGACTATTACACGCTGGATTTGTAGTACGATTCAGCAAGCTCATTCTTCGGCTGGGCTACCGGTGCCGAAATCCCAAGGCCCATTCTACCAGGAAGGTGGGCTCATCTGGGCGGCTGCCCGAGGGGTCTCAGCACTTCAGCTTTGCTGAGCAGCTAAGTGGTCGGGTTCAAACACCTTTGCTAAGTTTTACAAGTTTGATAGCCTGGCTGAGGAGGACCTCATGTTTGCTCAATCGGTGCTGCAGAGTCGTCCGCACTCTCCCGCCCGTGTTGGAGCTTTGGTATAGACCCCATGGTCCTTTTGGAGTCCCGAGCATCCTCTAGGACGTAAGAGAAAATAGGATTTTAGTACCTACCAGTAAATCCTTTTCTCCTAGTCCGTACAGGATGCTGAGCGCCCATCCCAGTGCGGATGTTTACTTGCAGTGTATTCTTGCTAGTTGCATTGGTTTACACACGGGTTGTGTGTTTGTTGTTTCAGCTTGTTGCTGTAGTTAAATTCATACTGTTATCTGGTTTACTGTTACTCCGGTAGTACGGTATGTTGTGGTGTGAGCTGGTATGTTCTAGCCCTTAGTTTAAACAAAAATCTTTTCCTCGAAATGTCCGTCTCTCCTGGGCACAGTTCCTATAACTGAGGTCTGGAGGAGGGGCATAGAGGGAGGAGCCAGTTCACACCCAGTCAAAGTCTTTTCAGTGTGCCCAAGCTCCTGCGGATCCCGTCTATACCCCATGGTCCTTTTGGAGTCCCCAGCATCCTCTACGGACTAGGAGAAAAGGATTTACCGGTAGGTACTAAAATCCTATTTTTTGCAGAAGTGACAAGTCGTTGGGGAATTCCTCAAATAGACATGATGGCGTCTCGCCTCAACAAGAAACTTCAGAGATGTTGTTCCAGGTCGAGAGACCCTCAAACAATAGCAGTGGACGCCCTAGTGACACCGTGGGTGTTTTGGTCGGTGTACGTGTTTCCTCCGCTTCCACTCATTCCAAAAGTGATAAAGATCATAAGAAGAACAAAGGTTCAAGCGATCCTCGTTGTTCCAGATTGGCCAAGGAGGACTTGGTATCCAGATCTTCAGGAATTACTCATAGGAGATCCCTGGCCTCTTCCTCTGAGGGAGGATCTATTACGGCAGGGGCTGTGCGTGTTCCAAGACTTACCGCAACTTCATTTGACGGCTAGGAAGTTGAACGCCGGATCCTAGCCCGAAAGGGTATTCCCAAGGAAGTCACCCCCACTCTTATTCAGGCCAGAAAAGGAGTAACGTCTAAACATTACCACCGTATTTGGAGAAAATACGTGTCTTGGTGTGAATCCCAGAAAGCTCCTCCGGCAGAATTTCAGTTAGGACGTTTTCTCCATTTTCTACAAGCCGGTGTTGATGCGGGCCTAAAGTTGGGCTCAATTAAAGTTCAAATTTCGGCTTTATCGGTTTTCTACCAAAAACAATTGGCCTCCATTCCAGAAGTTCAGACCTTCGTGAAAGACGTATTGCAAATCCAACCTCCCTTTGTGCCCCCTGTGGCACCATGGGATCTTAACATGGTGTTGCAGTTCCTTCAATCTCATTGGTTTGAGCCTTTACAGGAGGTTGAGTTGAAATTCCTTACTTGGAAAGTGGTCATGCTGTTGGCCTTGGCATCCGCAAGGCAGGTATCTGAATTGGCGGCCTTGTCTCACAAGAGCCCTTATTTGATCTTCCATGAAGATAGAGCAGAATTGTGGACTCGTCAGCAGTTTCTGCCGAAAGTGGTTTCATCGTTCCCCTTGAACCAGCCTATTTTGGTGCCAGTGGCTACTGACGCCTTGCTGGAATTGAAGCTTCTCGATGTAGTAAGAGCTTTGAAAATGTATGTCGCCAGAACGGCTCAGTTTAGGAAAACAGAGGCTCTGTTTGTCCTGTATGCTCACAATAAAATTGGGGCTCCTGCTTCCAAGCAGACTATTGCGCGCTGGATCTGTCATACGATTCAGCAGGCTCATTCTATGGCTGGATTGCCGTTACCGAAATCGGTGAAGGGCCATTCTACCAGAAAGGTGGGCTCGTCCTGGGCGACTGCCCGAGGGGTCTCGGCTTTACAACTTTGCCGAGCCGCTACTTGGTCGGGTTCAAACACCTTTGCGAAGTTCTACAAGTTTGATACCCTGGCTGATGAGGACCTCATGTTTGGTCAATCGGTGCTGCAAAGTCATCCGCACTCTCCCGCCCGTTCTAGAGCTTTGGTATAAACCCCATGGTTCTTGAAGTGTCCCCAGCATCCTCTAGGACGTATGAGAAAATAAGAATTTACTTACCGATAATTCTATTTCTCATAGTCCGTAGTGGATGCTGGGGACTCCGAAAGGACCATGGGGAATAGCGGCTCCGCAGGAGACTGGGCACAAAAGTAAAAAGCTTTAGGACTACCTGGTGTGCACTGGCTCCTCCCCCTATGACCCTCCTCCAAGCCTCAGTTAGGATACTGTGCCCGGACGAGCGTACACAATAAGGAAGGATTTTGAATCCCGGGTAAGACTCATACCAGCCACACCAATCACACCGTACAACTTGTGATCTGAACCCAGTTAACAGCATGATAACAGAAGGAGCCTCTGAAAAGATGGCTCACAACAACAATAACCCGATTTTTGTAACAATAACTATGTACAAGTAATGCAGACAATCCGCACTTGGGATGGGCGCCCAGCATCCACTACGGACTATGAGAAATAGAATTATCGGTAAGTAAATTCTTATTTTCTCTAACGTCCTAGTGGATGCTGGGGACTCCGAAAGGACCATGGGGATTATACCAAAGCTCCCAAACGGGCGGGAGAGTGCGGATGACTCTGCAGCACCGAATGAGAGAACTCCAGGTCCTCCTCAGCCAGGGTATCAAATTTGTAGAATTTAGCAAACGTGTTTGCCCCTGACCAAGTAGCTGCTCGGCAAAGTTGTAAAGCCGAGACCCCTCGGGCAGCCGCCCAAGATGAGCCCACTTTCCGTGTGGAATGGGCTTTTACAGATTTTGGCTGTGGCAGGCCTGCCACAGAATGTGCAAGCTGAATTGTACTACAAATCCAACGAGCAATCGTCTGCTTAGAAGCAGGAGCACCCAGCTTGTTGGGTGCATACAGGATAAACAGCGAGTCAGATTTTCTGACTCCAGCCATCCTGGAAACATATATTTTCAGGGCCCTGACTACGTCCAGCAACTTGGAATCCTCCAAGTCCCTAGTAGCCGCAGGCACCACAATAGGCTGGTTTAAGTGAAATGCTGAAACCACCTTAGGGAGAAATTGAGGACGAGTCCTCAATTCTGCCCTGTCCGTATGAAAAATTAGGTAAGGGCTTTTATAGGATAAAGCCGCCAATTCTGATACACGCCTGGCTGAAGCCAGGGCTAACAGCATTACCACTTTCCATGTGAGATATTTTAAGTCCAGCGTGGTGAGTGGTTCAAACCAATGTGATTTTAGGAATCCCAAAACTACATTGAGATCCCAAGGTGCCACTGGAGGCACAAAAGGAGGCTGTATATGCAGTACTCCCTTGACAAACGTCTGAACTTCAGGAACAGAAGCTAGTTCTTTTTGGAAGAATATTGACAGGGCCGAAATTTGAACCTTAATGGACCCTAATTTGAGGCCCATAGACAGTCCTGTTTGCAGGAAATGCAGGAATCGACCAAGTTGAAATTCCTCTGTAGGGGCCTTCCTGGCCTCGCACCACGCAACATATTTACGCCAAATACGGTGATAATGTTGTACGGTTACATCCTTCCTGGCTTTGATCAGGGTAGGGATGACTTTATCCGGAATGCCTTTTTCCTTCAGGATCCGGCGTTCAACCGCCATGCCGTCAAACGCAGCCGCGGTAAGTCTTGGAACAGACATGGTCCCTGCTGGAGCAGGTCCTTTCTTAGAGGTAGAGGCCACGGGTCTTCCGTGAGCATCTCTTGAATTTCCGGGTACCAAGTCCTTCTTGGCCAATCCGGAGCCACGAGTATAGTCTTTACTCCTCTCCTTCTTATGATTCTCAGTACTTTTGGTATGAGAGGAAGAGGAGGGAACACATACACTGACTGGTACACCCACGGTGTTACCAGAGCGTCCACAGCTATTGCCTGAGGGTCCCTTGACCTGGCGCAATATCTGTCCAGTTTTTTGTTGAGGCGGGACGCCATCATGTCCACCTTTGGTTTTTCCCAACGGTTCACAATCATGTGGAAGACTTCTGGGTGAAGTCCCCACTCCCCCGGGTGAAGATCGTGTCTGCTGAGGAAGTCTGCTTCCCAGTTGTCCACTCCCGGAATGAACACTGCTGACAGTGCTATCACATGATTTTCCGCCCAGCGAAGAATCCTTGCCACTTCCATCATTGCCCTCCTGCTTCTTGTGCCGCCCTGTCTGTTTACGTGGGCGACTGCCGTGATGTTGTCCGACTGGATCAACACCGGCTGACCCTGAAGCAGAGGTCTTGCCTGACTTAGGGCATTGTAAATGGCCCTTAGTTCCAGGATATTTATGTGAAGTGACGTTTCCATGCTTGACCACAAGCCCTGGAAATTTCTTCCCTGTGTGACTGCTCCCCAGCCTCTCAGGCTGGCATCCGTGGTCACCAGGACCCAATCCTGAATGCCGAATCTGCGGCCCTCTAGGAGATGAGCACTCTGTAACCACCACAGGAGAGACACCCTTGTCCTTGGAGACAGGGTTATCCGCTGATGCATTTGAAGATGCGATCCGGACCATTTGTCCAGCAGATTCCACTGAAAAGTTCTTGCGTGGAATCTGCCGAATGGAATCGCTTCGTAAGAAGCCACCATCTTTCCCAGGACCCTTGTGCATTGATGTACTGACACTTGGCCTGGTCTTAGGAGGTTCCTGACTAGGTCGGATAACTCCCTGGCTTTCTCTTCCGGGAGAAACACCTTTTTCTGTACTGTGTCCAGAATCATCCCTAGGAACAGCAGACGTGTCGTCGGAATCAGCTGCGATTTTGGAATATTTAGAATCCATCCGTGCTGTCGTAGTACTACTTGAGATAGTGCTACTCCGACCTCTAACTGTTCTCTGGACCTTGCCCTTATCAGGAGATCGTCCAAGTAAGGGATAATTAAGACGCCTTTTCTTCGAAGAAGAATCATCATTTCGGCCATTACCTTGGTAAAGACCCGGGGTGCCGTGGACAATCCAAACGGCAGCGTCTGAAACTGATAGTGACAGTTCTGTACCACAAACCTGAGGTACCCTTGGTGAGAAGGGCAAATTGGGACATGGAGGTAAGCATCCTTGATGTCCAGCGACACCATATAGTCCCCTTCTTCCAGGTTCGCTATCACTGCTCTGAGTGACTCCATCTTGAACTTGAACCTTTTTATGTAAGTGTTCAAGGATTTCAGATTTAAAATGGGTCTCACCGAGCCGTCCGGCTTCGGTACCACAAACAGCGTGGAATAATACCCCTTTCCCTGTTGTAGGAGGAGTACCTTGATTATCACCTGCTGGGAATACAGCTTGTGAATGGCTTCCAATACCGCCTCCCTGTCGGGGGGAGACGTTGGTAAAGCAGACTTCAGGAACCGGCGAGGGGGAGACGTCTCGAATTCCAATTTGTACCCCTGAGATACTACCTGCAGGATCCAGGGGTCCACTTGCGAGTGAGCCCACTGCGCGCTGAAATTCTTGAGACGGGCCCCCACCGTGCCTGAGTCCGCTTGTAAGGCCCCAGCGTCATGCTGAGGACTTGGCCGAAGCGGGGGAGGGCTTCTGTTCGTGGGAAGAGGCTGTCTGCTGCAGTCTTTTTCCCCTTCCTCTGCCCCGGGGCAGATATGAGTGGCCTTTTGCCCGCTTGCCCTTATGGGGACGAAAGGACTGAGCCTGAAAAGACGGTATCTTTTTCTGCTGCGAGGTGACTTGGGGTAAAAAGGTGGATTTCCCAGCCGTTGCCGTGGCCACCAGGTCCGATAGACCGACCCCAAATAACTCCTCCCCTTTATACGGCAATACTTCCATATGCCGTTTGGAATCCGCATCCCCTGACCACTGTCGCGTCCATAATCCTCTTCTGGCAGAAATGGACATCGCACTTACTCTTGATGCCAGAGTGCAAATATCCCTCTGTGCATCTCGCATATATAGAAATGCATCCTTTAAATGCTCTATAGTCAACAATATATTGTCCCTGTCCAGGGTATCAATATTTTCAGTCAGGGAATCCGACCAAGCCACCCCAGCACTGCACATCCAGGCTGAGGCGATTGCTGGTCGCAGTATAATACCAGTATGTGTGTATATACTTTTTAGGATATTTTCCAGCTTCCTATCAGCTGGTTCCTTGAGGGCGGCCGTATCAGGAGACGGTAACGCCACTTGTTTTGTTAAGCGTGTGAGCGCCTTATCTACCCTAGGGGGTGTTTCCCAACGTGCCCTAACCTCTGGCGGGAAAGGGTATAATGCCAATAACTTTTTAGAAATTAGCAGTTTTTTATCGGGGGAAACCCACGCTTCATCACACACCTCATTTAATTCATCTGATTCGGGAAAAACTACGGGTAGTTTTTTCACACCCCACATAATACCCTTTTTTGTGGTACTTGTAGTATCAGAAATGTTCAAAACCTCCTTCATTGCCGTGATCATGTAACGTGTGGCCCTACTGGAAAATACGTTTGTTTCCTCACCGTCGACACTGGAGTCAGTGTCCGTGTCTGTGTCTGTATCGACCTGAGGTAACGGGCGCTTTAGAGCCCCTGACGGTGTTTGAGACGCCTGTACAGGTATTAACTGATTTGCCGGCTGTCTCATGTCGTCAACAGTCTTTTGTAAAGTGCTGACACTATCACGTTATTCTTTCCATAAGACCATCCAGTCAGGTGTCGACTCCCTAGGGGGTGACATCACTAACACAGGCAATTGCTCCGCCTCCACACCATTTTCCTCCTCATACATGTCGACACAACGTACCGACACACAGCACACACACAGGGAATGCTCTGATAGAGGACAGGACCCCACTAGCCCTTTGGGGAGACAGAGGGAGAGTTTGCCAGCACACACCAGAGCGCTATATATATACAGGGATAACCTTATGTAAGTGTTTTTCCCTAATATAGCTGCTGTATATATTTATATGCCAATTTAGTGCCCCCCCCTCTCTTGTTTTACCCTGTTTCTGTAGTGCAGGACTGCAGGGGAGAGTCAGGGAGCCTTCCTCCAACGGAGCTGTGAGGAAAAAATGGCGCCAGTGTGCTGAGGAGATAGGCTCCGCCCTCTTCTCGGCGGCCTTTCTCCCGCTTTTTTATGGAAAAATTGGCGGGGTTAAATGCATCCATATAGCCCAGGAGCTATATGTGATGTATTTTTTGCCAAAAAAGGTGTTTTTATTGCGTCTCAGGGCGCCCCCCCCCAGCGCCCTGCACCCTCAGTGACCGGAGTGTGAAGTGTGCTGAGAGCAATGGCGCACAGCTGCGGTGCTGTGCGCTACCTTATTGAAGACAGGACGTCTTCTGCCGCCGATTTTCCGGACCTCTTCAGTCTTCTGGCTCTGTAAGGGGGCCGGCGGCGCGGCTCTGGGACCCATCCATGGCTGGGCCTGTGATCGTCCCTCTGGAGCTAATGTCCAGTAGCCTAAGAAGCCCAATCCACTCTGCACGCAGGTGAGTTCGCTTCTTCTCCCCTTAGTCCCTCGGTGCAGTGAGCCTGTTGCCAGCAGGTCTCACTGAAAATAAAAAACCTACTTTAAACTTTTACACTAAGCAGCTCAGGAGTGCCCCTTAGCCTGCACCCGTCTCGTTCGGGCACAAAAATCTAACTGGGGCTTCGAGGAGGGTCATAGGGGGAGGAGCCAGTGCACACCAGGTAGTCCTAAAGCTTTTTACTTTTGTGCCCAGTCTCCTGCGGAGCCGCTATTCCCCATGGTCCTTTCGGAGTCCCCAGCATCCACTAGGATGTTAGAGAAAATAGGATTTTAATACCTACCGGTAAATCCTTTTCTCTTAGTCCGTAGAGGATGCTGGGCGCCCGTCCCAGTGCGTACTGTATCTGCAGTTATTAGTTATGGTTACACACATGTTGTGTTACGTTTATGGTCAGCCTGTTGCTGATGTTGTTCATGCCGTTGACTTGCGTTGTTGAATGCCATGTTGTACAGCGTGCTTGAGGTGTGAGCTGGTATGTATCTCATCTTAGTTTAACAATAAATCCTTTTCCTCGAAATGTACGTCTCCCTGGGCACAGTTCCTATAACTGGAGTCTGGAGGAGGGGCATAGAGGGAGGAGCCAGTTCACACCTCTTTGAAAGTCTTAAAGTGCCCATGTCTCCTGTGGATCCCGTCTATACCCCCCCCCATGGTTCTTGAAGTGTCCCCAGCATCCTCTACGGACTAAGAGAAAAGGATTTACCGGTAGGTATTAAAATCCTATTTTTCCAATCCTTCTAGTTCTTGGGTATCTTATATTTATATCTTATATTATGTGTGATATTTATTGTCATGGTTTTACACCTTTTGGAGTTTTGTGATTGGTCCCTAACAGGCCCCTCTATTTAGCTATGCTAGCATTGTGACGTGTGCTGACTGTTTCACTATGAATGGACACGCGGTTATATCCTTTATAATTTGTAGAGATGTGCACCGGAAACTTTTCGGGTTTTGTGTTTTGGTTTCAGATTCGGTTCCGCGGCCATGTTTTGGATTCAGACGCGTTTTGGCAAAATCTCCCTTAAAAATTTTTGTCGGATTCGGGTGGTATTTTTTCAAAACCCCCTCAAAAACAGCTTAAATAATAGAATTTGGGAGTAATTTTGATCCTATAGTATTATTAACCTCAATAACCATAATTTCCACTCATTTCCAGTCTATTCTGAACACCTCACAATATTATTTTTAGTCCTAAAATTTGCACCGAGGTCGCTGGATGACTAAGCTAAGCGACCCAAATGGCCGGCACAAACACCTGGCCCATCTAGGAGTGGCACTGCAGTGTCAGACAGGATGGCACTTAAAAAATTGGCCCCAAACAGCACATGATGCAAAGAAAAGCGAAAAAGGTGCATTGTAGTCGCTGGATGGCTAAGCTAAGCGACACAAACACCTCTAATCAATGGTATTATTGGTCCAAATCCCTGGAAGAAAATGACAAAAGCACAGGAATTATTCGTTCTAATCAATGGTATTATTGGTCCAAATCACTGGAAGAAAATGACAAAATCACTGGAATTAAATGGCAGTAATGTCGGGAATTATATCAAATGGCAGTACCACTGGACATATACGGAAGTGTCAGACAGGATGGCACTTAAAAAAATAGTCTCCAAACAGCACATGATGCAAAGAAAAGAGAAAAAGAGGTGCACTGTGGTCGCTGGATGGCTAAACTAAGCTACACAAACACCTCAATATCACAGGAATCATTCGACAAAATCACTGGAATTATTTGGCAAGATCACTGTAATTAATAATTATAAATCACTGATATTAATTGGTAAAATCTTGCTATTACCTGCCTAGTGAAGTGGAATCTAGATGGGATTTTGTACCGGGGACACAATAACTTCATCAATTGTCTAAATCCCAATGCACTAATGGCGGAAAACGGGCGCACGTCTAACAGCGCACTGATTGTACTGAGAACTGATTATACTGATCACTGATGATACTACGGAGAACTGACACTGAGCAGCGAAAACAGCACTGGACTATTGTACTGTAGTATACTGGTCCCCACAATGCAGCAAAGATACTGGGGTAATTCTGAGTTGATCGCCGCAGCAAGTTTGTTAGCAATTGGGCAAAACCATGTGCACTGCAGGGGGGGCAGATATAACATGTGCAGAGAGAGTTAGATTTGGGTGGGTTATTTTGTTTCTGTGCAGGGTAAATACTGGCTGCTTTATTTTTACACTGCAATTTAGATTGCAGATTGAACTCACCACACCCAAATCTATCTCTCTCTGCACATGTTTTATCTGCCTCCACTGCAGTGCACATGGTTTTGACCAACTGCTAAAAAATTTCCTGCTGCGATCAACTTGGAATTACCCCCATTGAGCACTGATCCGGAGACTAGAACTGAGCTGCAAGATACAGCATTGGCCTACTGTACTGTACTACTATATACTGGTGGTCACCAAAATGCTGCACTGTACTAATATATACTGCTCACAACAATGCAGCACAGATATGGATACTTGAAGTGACACAGAGCTGCAAGATACAGCAATGGCCTACTGTACTACTATATACTGGTGGTCACCAAAATGTTGCACTGTACTACCATATACTGCTCACAACAATGCAGCACAGATATGGATACTTGAAGTGACACAGAGCTGCAAGATACAGCAATGGCCTACTGTACTGCACTACTATATACTGGTGGTCACCAAAATGCTGCACTGTACTACTATATACTGCTCACAACAATGCAACACAGATATGGATACTTGAAGTGACACAGAGCTGCAAGATACAGCAATGGCCTACTGTACTGTACTGTACTACTATATACTGGTGGTCACCAAAATGCTGCACTGTACTACTATATACTGGTCACACAACAATGCAGCAGATATTGAGCACTGATCGGGATACTAGAACTGAGTCTGACACGGAGCTGCAAGATACATCAATGGCCTACTGTACTGTACTACTATATATACTGGTGGTCACCACAATGCAGCACTGACACCGAGCACAGATATTGAGCTTTTCATGCAGAGAACGTAGCCATGTCCTCTCTGCTCAATCTACAATGCACGAGTGAAAATGGCGGCGACGCGCGGTTCTTTATATGGAATACGAATCTCGCGAGAATCCGACAGCGGGATGATGAAGTTCGGCCTCGTTTGGGTTAACCGAGCAAGACGGGAAGATCCGAGGCTGCCTCGGACCCGTGTAAAATACGTGAAGTTCGGGGGGGTTCGGATCTTGACGAACCGAACCCGCTCATCTCTAATAATTTGTTATATGGATTATTAAATGAATTTTGTACTGGTGCCACTATAATATAGTGGTACATGGAGGGTTTTATCTAGTGATGAGTGGGTTCAGTTCCTCGGAAACCGAACCCCCCCGAACTTCACCCATTTTACACGGGTCCGAGGCATACTCGGATTCTCCCGTATGGCTCGGTTAACCCGAGCGCGCCCGAACGTCATCATCCCGCTGTCGGATTCTCGCGAGATTCGGATTCTATATAAGCAGCCGCGCGTCGCCGCCATTTTCACTCGTGCATTGGAAATGTTAGGGAGAGGACGTGGCTGGCGTCCTCTCCGTTTATTGTTGATGCAAAAATTTGTGCTTGCTTATTGCTTAATTGTGGGGACTGGGGAGCAGCTGTATATTAATATAGGAGGAGTACAGTGCAGAGTTTTGCTGATCAGTGACCACCAGTTTTATCCGTTCTCTGCCTGAAAAAAACGGTCCTTATCTGTGCTCAGTGTGCTGCATATATCTGTGCTCACACTGCTTAATTGTGGGGACTGGGGACCAGCTGTATTATATAGGAGGAGTACAGTGCAGAGTTTTGCTGACAGTGACCACCAGTATACGTTGTCTGCCTGAAAAACACTCCATATCTGTGCTCAGTGTGCTGCATATATCTGTGCTCACACTGCTTTATTGTGGGGACTGGGGACCACCAGTATATTATATAGGAGGAGTACAGTGCAGAGTTTTGCTGACCAGTGACCACCAGTATACGTTGTCTGCCTGAAAAACACTCCATATCTGTGCTGCATTGTAGTATATAGTAGGAGTACAGTGCATAATTTTGCTGTAGGCCACTGCTGTACCTACCTCTGTGTCGTCAAGTATACTATCCATCCATACCTGTGGTGCATTTAAGTTTTGCACAGTTTGCTGACCACCAGTATATAATATATAGCATTACGGTACAGTAGGCCACTGCTGTACCTACCTCTGTGTCGTCAAGTATACTATCCATCCATACCTGTGGTGCATTTAAGTTTTGCAGTTTGCTGACCACCAGTATATAATATATAGCATTACGGTACAGTAGGCCACTGCTGTACCTACCTCTGTGTCGTCAAGTATACTACCCATCCATACCATTGGTGCATTTAAGTTTTGCACAGTTTGCTGACCACCAGTATATAATATATAGCAGTACGGTACAGTAGGCCACTGCTCTACCTACCTCTGTGTCGTCAAGTATACTATCCATCCATACCTGTGGTGCATTTCAGTTGTGCGCAGTATATATAGTAGTAGGCCATTGCTATTGATACTGGCATATAATTCCACACATTAAAAAATGGAGAACAAAAATGTGGAGGTTAAAATAGGGAAAGATCAAGATCCACTTCCAACTCGTGCTGAAGCTGCTGCCACTAGTCATGGCCGAGACGATGAAATGCAATCATTGTCGTCTGCCAAGGCCGATGCCCAATGTCATAATAGAGAGCATGTAAAATCCCAAAAAAAAAATCAAAATTGAAAGCGTCTGACGAGAAGCGTAAACTTGCCAATATGCCATTTGCGACACGGAGTGGCAAGGAACGCTGAGGCCCTGGCCTATGTTCATGGCCAGTAGTTCAGATTCACATGAGGATGGAAGCACTCATCCTCTCGCTAGAAAAATGAAAAGACTTAAGCTGGCAAAAGCACAGCAAAGAACTGTGCGTTCTTCTAAATCACAAATCCCCAAGGAGAGTCCAATTGTGTCGGTTGCGATGCCTGACCTTCCCAACACTGGACGGGAAGAGCTTGCGCCTTCCACCATTTGCACGCCACCTGCAAGTGCTGGAAGGAGCACCCGCAGTACAGTTCCTGATAGTCAAATTGAAGATGTCACTGTTGAAGTACACCAGGATGAGGATATGGGTGTTGCTGGCGCTGGGGAGGAAATTGACAAGGAGGATTCTGATGGTGAGGTGGTTTGTTTAAGTCAGGCACCGGGGAGACACCTGTTGTCCGTGGGACGAATATGGCCATTGACATGCCTGGTCAAAATAAAAAAAAATCAGCTCTTCGGTGTGGAATTATTTCAACACAAATGCGGACAACAGGTGTCAAGCCGTGTGTTGCCTTTGTCAAGCTGTAATAAGTAGGGGTAAGGACGTTAACCACCTCGGAACATCCTCCCTTATACGTCACCTGCAGCGCATTCATCATAAGTCAGTGACAAGTTCAAAAACTTTGGGTGACAGCGGAAGCAGTCCACTGACCACTAAATCCCTTCCTCTTGTAACCAAGCTCCTGCAAACCACACCACCAACTCCCTCAGTGTCAATTTCCTCCTTACCCAGGAAAGCCAATAGTCCTGCAGGCCATGTCACTGTCAAGTCTGACGAGTCCTCTCCTGCCTGGGATTCCTCCGATGCATCCTTGAGTGTAACGCCTACTGCTGCTGGCGCTGCTGTTGTTGCTGCTGGGAGTCGATCGTCATCCAAGAGGGGAAGTCGGAAGACCACTTGTACTACTTCCAGTAAGCAATTGACTGTCCAACAGTCCTTTGCGAGGAAGATGAAATATCACAGCAGTCATCCTGCTGCAAAGCAGATAACACAGGCCTTGGCAACCTGGGCGGTGAGAAACGTGGTTCCGGTATCCATCGTTAATTCAGAGGCAACTATAGACTTGATTGAGGTACTGTGTCCCCGGTACCAAATACCATCTAGGTTCCATTTCTCTAGGCAGGCGATACCGAAAATGTGCACAGACCTCAGAAAAAGACTCACCAGTGTCCTAAAAAATGCAGTTGTACCCAATGTCCACTTAACCACGGACATGTGGACAAGTGGAGCAGGGCAGACTCAGGACTATATGACTGTGACAGCCCACTGGGCAGCAAGAACAGCAGCGGCGGCACCAGTAGCAGCATCTCGCAAACGCCAAGTCGTTCCTAGGCAGGCTACGCTTTGTATCACCGCTTTTTATAAGAGGCACACAGCTGACAACCTCATACGGGGACTGAGGAAGATCACCGCAGAATGGCTTACCCCAATTGGACTCTCCTGGGGATTTGTGACATCTGACAACGCCAGCAATATTGTGCGTGCATTACATCTGGGCAAATTCAAGCACGTCCCATGTTTTTCACATACATTGAATTTGGTGATGCAGAATTATTTAAAAAACGACAGGGGCGTGCAAGAGATACTGTCGGTGGCCCGAAGAATTGCGGGCCACTTTCGGCATTCAGCCACCGCGTGCCGAGGACTGGAGCACCACCAAACAGTCCTGAACCTGCCCTGCCATCATCTGAAGCAAGAGGTGGTAACGAGGTGGAATTCAACCCTCTATATGCTTCAGAGGATGGAGGAGCAGCAAAAGGCCATTCAAGCCTATACATCTGCCCACGATATAGTCAAAGGAGGGGGAATGCACCTGACTCAAGCGCAGTGGAGAATGATTTCAACGTTGTGCAAGGTTCTGCAACCCTTTGAACTTGCCACACGTGAAGTCAGTTCAGACACTGCCAGCCTGAGTCAGGTCATTCCCCTCATCAGGCTTTTGCAGAAGAAGCTGGAGATATTGAAGGAGGAGCTAAAATAGAGCGATTCCGCTAGGCATGTGGGACTTGTGGATGGAGCCCTTAATTCGCTTAACCAGGATTCACGGGTGGTCAATCTGTTGAAATCAGAGCACTACATTTTGGCCACCGTGCTCGATCCTAGATTTAAAACCTACGTTGTATCTCTTTCCGGCAGACACAAGTCTGCAGAGGTTCAAAGACCTGCTGGTGAGAAAATTGTCAAGTCAAGCGGAACGTGACCCGTCAACAGCTCCTCCTTCACATTCTCCCGCAACTGGGGGTGCGACGAAAAGGCTAAGAATTCCGAGCCCACCCGCTGGCGGTGATGCAGGGCAGTCTGGAGCGAGTGCTGACATCTGGTCTGGACTGAAGGACCTGGCAACGATTACTGACATGTCGTCTACTGTCACTGCATATGATTCTGTCACCATTGAAAGAATGGTGGAGGATTATATGAGTGACCGCATCCAAGTAGGCACGTCAGACAGTCCGTACGTATACTGGCAGGAAAAAGAGGCAATTTGGAGGCCCTTGCACAAACTGGCTGTATTTTACCTAAGTTGCCCACCCTCCAGTGTGTACTCCGAAAGAGTTTTTAGTGCAGCCGCTCACCTTGTCAGCAATCGGCGTACGAGGTTACTTCCAGAAAATGTGGAGATGATGTTCATCAAAATGAATTATAATCAATTCCTCCGTGGAGACATTCACCAGCAATTGCCTCCAGAAAGTACACAGGGACCTGAGATGGTGGATTCCAGTGGGGACGAATTAATAATCTGTGAGGAGGGGGATGTACACAGTGAAAGGGGTGAGGAATCGGAGGATGATGATGAGGTGGACATCTTGCCTCTGTAGAGTCAGTTTGTGCAAGGAGAGATTGATTGCTTCTTTTTTGGTGGGGGCCCAAACCAACCAGTCATTTCAGTCACAGTCGTGTGGCAGACCCTGTCGCTGAAATGATGGGTTCGTTAAAGTGTGCATGTCCTGTTTATACAACATAAGGGTGGGTGGGAGGGCCCAAGGACAATTCCATCTTGCACCTCTTTTTTTCTTTCATTTTTCTTTGCATCATGTGCTGTTTGGGGACAATTTTTTTAAAGTGCCATCCTGCCTGACACTGCAGTGCCACTCCTAGATGGGCCAGGTGTTTGTGTCGGCCACTTGTGTCGCTTAGCTTAGCCATCCAGCGACCTTGGTGCGCCTCTTTTTTTCTTTGCATCATGTGCTGTTTGGGGACAATTTTTTTGAAGTGCCATCCTGCCTGACACTGCAGTGCCACTCCTAGATGGGCCAGGTGTTTGTGTCGGCCACTTGTGTTGCTTAGCTTAGTCACACAGCGACCTTGGTGCGCCTCTTTTTTTCTTTGCATCATGTGCTGTTTGGGGACAATTTTTTTGAAGTGCCATCCTGCCTGACACTGCAGTGCCACTCCTAGATGGGCCAGGTGTTTGTGTCGGCCACTTGTGTCGCTTAGCTTAGTCACACAGCGACCTTGGTGCGCCTCTTTTTTTCTTTGCATCATGTGCTGTTTGGGGACAATTTTTTTGAAGTGCCATCCTGCCTGACACTGCAGTGCCACTCCTAGATGAACCAGGTGTTTGTGTCGGCCACTTGTGTCGCTTAGCTTAGTCACACAGTGACCTTGGTGCACCTCTTTTTTTATTTGCATCATGTGCTGTTTGGGGACAATTTTTTTGAAGTGCCATCCTGTCTGACACTGCAGTGCCACTCCTAGATGGGCCAGTTGTTTGTGTCGGCCACTTGTGTCGCTTAGCTTAGCCATCCAGCGACCTTGGTGCAAATTTTAGGACTAAAAATAATATTGTGAGGTGTGAGGTGTTCAGAATAGACTAAAAATGAGTGGAAAATAAGATTTTACTTACCGATAAATCTATTTCTCATAGTCCGTAGTGGATGCTGGGGACTCCGTCAGGACCATGGGGAATAGCGGCTCCGCAGGAGACAGGGCACAAAAGCAAGCTTTTAGGATCACATGGTGTGTACTGGCTCCTCCCCCTATGACCCTCCTCCAAGCCTCAGTTAGGTACTGTGCCCGGACGAGCGTACACAATAAGGAAGGATCTTGAATCCCGGGTAAGACTCATACCAGCCACACCAATCACACCGTACAACTTGTGATTTGAACCCAGTTAACAGTATGATAACAATGAAGTAGCCTCTAAAAAAGATGGCTCACAACAATAATAACCCGATTTTTTTGTAACAATAACTATGTACAAGTAATGCAGACAATCCGCACTTGGGATGGGCGCCCAGCATCCACTACGGACTATGAGAAATAGATTTATCGGTAAGTAAAATCTTATTTTCTCTAACGTCCTAGTGGATGCTGGGGACTCCGTCAGGACCATGGGGATTATACCAAAGCTCCCAAACGGGCGGGAGAGTGCGGATGACTCTGCAGCACCGAATGAGAGAACTCCAGGTCCTCCTCAGCCAGGGTATCAAATTTGTAGAATTTAGCAAACGTGTTTGCCCCTGACCAAGTAGCTGCTCGGCAAAGTTGTAAAGCCGAGACCCCTCGGGCAGCCGCCCAAGATGAGCCCACCTTCCTTGTGGAATGGGCATTTACAGATTTTGGCTGTGGCAGGCCTGCCACAGAATGTGCAAGCTGAATTGTACTACAAATCCAACGAGCAATAGTCTGCTTAGAAGCAGGAGCACCCAGCTTTTTGGGTGCCTACAATATAAACAGCAAGTCAGACTTTCTGACTCCAGCCATCCTGGAATTATATATATTTTCAGGGCCCTGACAACGTCTAGCAACTTGGAGTCCTCCAAGTCCCTAGTAGCCGCAGGCACCACAATAGGTTGTTTCAGGTGAAACGCTGACACCACCTTAGGAAGAAACTGGGGACGAGTCCGCAGTTCTGCCCTGTCCGAATGGAAAATCAAATATGGGCTTTTGTAAGACAAAGCCGCCAATTTTTACAATCGCCTGGCCGAGGCCAGGGCCAACAGCATGGTCACTTTCCATGTGAGATATTTCAAATCCACAGATTTGAGTGGTTCAAACCAATATGATTTGAGGAATCCCAACACTACGTTGAGATCCCACGGTGCCACTGGAGGCACACAAGGGCTGTATATGCAATACTCCCTTGACAAACGTCTGGACTTCAGGAACTGAAGCCAATTCTTTCTGGAAGAAAATCTATAGGGCCGAAACTTGAACCTTAATGGACCCCAATTTGAGGTTCATAGACACTCCTGTTTGCAGGAAGTGCAGAAATCGACCTAGTTGAAATTTTTTCGTGGGGCCTTCCTGGCCTCACCCACGCAACATATTTTTACCACATGTGGTGATAACGTTGTGCGGTCACCTCCTTCCTGGCTTTGACCAGGGTAGGTATGACCTCTTTCGGAATGCCTTTTCCCTTAGGATCCGGCGTTCAAACCGCCATGCCGTCAAACGCAGTCGCGGTAAGTCTTGGAACAGACAAGGTCCCTGCTGGAGCAGGTCCTTTCTTAAAGGCCGATGCCACGGTTCCTCTTGGAACAGACATGGTACTTGCTGAAAGCAAATCCCTTCTTAGCTCCCGAGGCCATTAGTCCTCTGTGAGCATCTCTTGAAGTTCCGGTTACCAAGTCCCTCTTGGCCAATCCGGAGCCACGAGTATAGTTCTTACTCCTCTATGTCTTATAATTCTCAATACCTTGGTTATGAGAAGCAGAGGAGGGAACACATACACCGACTGTTACACCCACGGTGTTACCAGGACGTCCACAGCTATCGCCTGAAGGTCTCGTGACCTGGCAGAATACCTGTCCCATTTTTTGTTCGGGCGGGACGCCATCATGTCCACCTTTGGTCTTTCCCAACGGTTCACAATCATGCGGAAAACTTCCCGATGAAGTTCCCACTCTCCCGGGTGGAGGTCGTGCCTGCTGAGGAAGTCTGCTTCCCAGTCGTCCACTTCCGGAATGAACACTGCTGACAGTGCTATCACATGATTTTCCGCCTAGCGAAAAATCCTTGCAGTTTTGCCACTGCCCTCCTGCTTCTTGTGCCGCCCTTTCTGTTTACGTGGGCGACTGCTGTGATGTTATCCCACTGGATCAATACCGGCTGACCTTGAAGCAGAGGTCTTGCTAAGCTTAGAGCATTATAAATTTGCTCTTAGCTCCAGTATATTTATGTGGAGAGAATTCTCCAGACTTGATCACACTCCTTGTGTGACTGCTCCCCAGCCTCTCAGGCTGGCCTCCGTGGTCACGAGCATCCAATCCTGAATGCCGAATCTGCGGCCCTCTAGAAGATGAGCACTCTGTAATCACCACAGGAGAGACACCCTTGTCCTTGGATATAGGGTTATCCGCTGATGCATCTGAAGATGCGATCCGGACCATTTGTCCAGCAGATCCCACTGAAGAGTTCTTGCGTGAAATCTGCCGAATGGAAGTGCTTCGTAATAAGCCATCATTTTTACCAGGACTCTTGTGCAATGATGCACTGACACTTTTCCTGGTTTTAGGAGGATCCCGATTAGCTCGGATAACTCCCTGGCTTTCTCCTCTGGGAGAAACACCTTTTCCTGGACTGTGTCCAGAATCATCCCTAGGACCAGCAGACGTGTCGTCGGAACAACTGCGGTTTTGGAATATTTAGAATCCACCCGTGCTGTCGTAGAACTACTTGAGATAGTGCTACTCCGACCTCCAACTGTTCTCTGGACCTTGTTCTTATCAGGAGGTCGTCCATTTTCTTTGAAGACGAATCCTCCTTTCGGTCATTACCTTGGTAAGGACCCGGGGTGCCTTGGACAATCCAACGGCATCGTCTTGAAACTGATAGTGACAGTTCTGTACCACGAACCTGAGGTACCCTTGGTGAGAAAAAGCAAATTTTGGGACATGGAGGTAAGCATCCCTGATGTCCCGGGACACCATATAGTCCCTTTGTTCTTTGCTATCACTGCTCTGAGTGACTCCATCTGGATTTGAACCCTTGTAAGTGTTCAAATTTTTCAGATTTAGAATAGGTCTCACCTAGCCTTCAGTACCACCATATAGTGTGGAGTAATACCCCTTTCCTTGTTGTCGGAGGGGTAATTTTATTATCACCTGCTGGGAATACAGCTTGTGAATTGTTTTCAATACTGCCTCCCTGTCGGAGGGAGACATTGGTACAGCAGACTACAGGAAACTGCGAGGGGGGAAACCTCTCGACATTCCAATCTGTACCCCTTGGATACTACTTGTAGGATCCAGGGGTCCTGTACGGTCCCAGCGTCATGCTGAGAACTTGGTAGAAGCGGTGGAGGGCTTCTGTTCCTGGGAATGGGCTGCCTGCTGCAGTCTTCTTCCCTTTCCTCTATCCCTGGGCAGATATGACTCTTATAGGGACGAAAGGACTGAGGCTGAAAAGACGGTGTCTTTTTCTGCAGAGATGTGACTTAGGGTAAAAAACGGTGGATTTTCCAGCAGTTGCCCTGGCCACCAGGTCCCATGGACCGACCCCAAATAACTCCTCCCCTTTATACGGCAATACATCTTTGTGCCGTTTGGAATCTGCATCACCTGACCACTGTCGTGTCCATAAACATCTTCTTGCAGATATGGACATCGCATTTACTCTTGATGCCAGAGTGCAAATATCCCTCTGCGCATCTCGCATATATAGAAATGCATCCTTTAAATGCTCTATAGTCAATAAAATACTGTCCCTGTCAAAGGTATCAATATTTTTAGTCAGGGAATCCGACCAAGCCACCTCAGCTCTGCACATCCAGGCTGAGGCGATCGCTGGTCGCAGTATAACACCAGCATGTGTGTGTATACTTTTTAGGATATTTTTCAGCCTCCTATCAGCTGGCTCCTTAAGTACGGCCCTATCCGTAGATGGTACCGCTACTTGTTCTGATAAGCGTGTGAGCGCCTTATTCACCCTGAGGGGTGTTTCCCACCGCGCCTTAACTTCTGGCGGGAAAGGGTATACCGCCAATAATTTTCTATCGGGGGAAACCCACGCATCATCACACACTTCATTTAATTTATCTGATTCAGGAAAAACTACAGGTAGTTTTTTCACCTCACACATAATACCCTTTTTTGTGGTACTTGGAGTATCAGAAATATGTAACACCTCCTTCATTGCCCTTAACGTGTGGCCCTAAAAGAAAATACGTTTGTTTCTTCACCGTCGACACTGAAATCAGTGTCCGTGTCTGGGTCTGTGTCGACCGACTGAGGTAAATGGGCATTTTACAGCCCCTGACAGTATTTGAGACGCCTGGACAGATACTAATTTGTTCGCCGGCCCTCTCATGTCGTCAACCGGCTTGCAGCGTGTTGACATTGTCACGTAATTTCCATAAATAAGCCATCCATTCCGGTGTCGACTCCCTAGAGAGTGACATCACCATTACAGGCAATTTGCTCCGCCTCCTCACCAATATTTTCCTCATACATGTCGACACACACGTACCGACATACAGCACACACATAGGGAATGCTCTGATAGAGGACAGGACCCACTAGCCCTTTGGGGAGACAGAGGGAGAGTTTGCCAGCACACACCAAAACGCTATAATTATCCAGGGACAACCTTTATATAAGTGTTCCTCCCTTATAGCATTTTAATATATATACATATCGCCAAATCAGTGCCCCCCCTCTCTGTTTTAACCCTGTTTCTGTAGTGCAGTGCAGGGGAGAGCATGGGAGCCTTCCCACCAGCCTTTCTGTGAGGGAAAATGGCGCTGTGTGCTGAGGAGAATAGGCCCCGCCCCCTTTTCGGCGGGCTTCTTCTCCGGAGTTTTAGATATCTGGCAGGGGTTAAATACATCCATATAGCCTCAAGGGCTATATGTGATGTATTTTTCGCCATACAGGTATTATACATTGCTGCCCAGGGCGCCCCCCTCCAGCGCCCTGCACCCTCCGTGACCGCTGTGTGAAGTGTGCTGACAACAATGGCGCACAGCTGCAGTGCTGTGCGCTACCTGATGAAGACTGAGAGTCTTCTGCCGCCTGGTTCCGGACCTCTTCATCTTCAGCGTCTGCAAGGGGGGTCGGCGGCGCGGCTCCGGGACGAACCCCAGGGCGAGCCCTGTGTTCCGACTCCCTCTGGAGCTATGTCCAGTAGCCTAAGAATCCAATCCATCCTGCACGCAGGTGAGTTGAAAATCTCTCCCCTAAGTCCCTCGATGCAGTGAGCCTGTTGCCAGCAGGACTCACTGAAAATAAAGAACCTAAAAACTTTTTCTAAGTAACTCTTTAAGAGAGCCACCTAGATTGCACCCTTCTCGGCCGGGCACAAAAACCTAACTGAGGCTTGGAGGAGGGTCATAGGGGGAGGAGCCAGTACACACCATGTGATCCTAAAAGCTTGCTTTTGTGCCCTGTCTCCTGCGGAGCCGCTATTCCCCATGGTCCTGACGGAGTCCCCAGCATCCACTAGGACGTTAGAGAAATTATGGTTATTGAGGTTAATAATACTATGGGATCAAAATGACCCCCAAATTCTATGATTTAAGCTGTTTTTGAGGGTTTTTTGTAAAGAAACACCCGAATCCAAAACACACCCGAATCCGACAAAAAATTTTCAGGGAGGTTTTGACAAAACGCGTCCGAATCCAAAACACGGCCGCGGAACCGAATCCAAAACCAAAACACAAAACCCGAAAAATTTCCGGTGCACATCACTAGTTTTATCTGACTTGCTGTTTAATACTGAAATTGTGTATATATTGTAGTTTAGCTGAGCAATAATAGTATATTCGTCCTTGGGTTGGCTCCACCTATAGAATTTGCATGGTGGAACGCAAACCTAGGAACTGGTGGAACGCATGTGATGCATTTCCGGGTAGTGACGTAATCCAGGGGTCACTACTTGTTAATAACGTTGTGAGCCTTTGCGTTCCCGCTGGATATAAGTATTACGATTAGTTTATGGTGACACAGCACACATTATTTATTGTGTAAATATAGTACATTAATGTTTACAGTGACGCCGCCGCTGGATGATCCGCGGTGTAACGCATACTCCTATACCGGTGGAATGCAAATGACACACTTCCGGTATTACCAGGAGTAAGGTAAACAGCTGATTTGGATGATGTTTGTTTATAAACTTATGCTGCTACATGTATGAATATTTCATGTGTCCTATGGTGGTCAGTTGCAAGCTCATGTCATATATGTTAAGTGATTTGTGTATATTGGCTATTATAAGGTAATATGCGAGTGTTTATTCACTTCCGGTAATTATGTAATTAACTAATTGCTAACTGCTATTTAAGGGGGCCTGGTAGGCAGTGTCAGTATGCTTGCATCTGGCATGCTGACTGGATATCTTTTATGGCTGTCTTGACATAGGCCCGCTGGGTCGAAACGTCGACACTATGTTGGTGACTTTGATGTGACAATAAAAC
Organism: Pseudophryne corroboree; assembly: GCF_028390025.1. NCBI lineage: Eukaryota > Metazoa > Chordata > Amphibia > Anura > Myobatrachidae > Pseudophryne > Pseudophryne corroboree. The sequence goes on along the minus strand of NC_086444.1, from coordinate 526,349,462 downwards.
TGCTTTTTGGACTGGTGAGTGCCATCTGTTAGGATCTTAGGACCTTGCACTAACCTGGTATATGTGAAGCGTTTTGGCTATCTTGAGGAGCACCCCGCTGTTGACAAATGATTCAGATAGGAGTGCGGACATTTTATCTGGCATATATATATATATATATATATATATTTATATATATATAAATTTATGCGGAAACCCCCCTCGGTAAATCCTGCGTTTGCCCCTAGTGTACTACCGTGTATTTCTTATCCCCCATCCCCCCCCCCCCCTCTTTTCCTACCCTTTTCTACATTTGCATAAATGTTCTGTTACTGTATGTTTTATTGTGATTAATGGGCAAGACTGCCATAGTAATATCTTGACTTATCTTTAATACAGTGTGTGTCATTATTGGATTTTTCTGTCCTCATTACCATGATTTATGCATGGTTTTCTTTATAAACAGTGTCTATGTCTTGTACCTTGTTGCCTATTGAAAATTAATAACAATATTTTGGGGAAAAAAAAAAAAAAGAATCAGCCTGATTCCTACCGGCTGCTGTAGATTGCATCTACCTCGATCGACTGGTCGTGTATCTGCGATCGGCGCTTTGGCCACCTCTGGCGTAAGCGGGACAGTGTCAGACAGCGGTAATCCTAGTTTAGGGGGACATGTACTAAGCAGTGATAAAAGTGGAGAAGTGAGCCAGTGGAGAAGTTGCCCATGGCAGCCAATCAGCATTGACGTAACATTTATAATTTGCATACTATTATTATTATTATTATCCTTTATTTATATGGCGCCACAAGGGTTCCGCAGCGCCCAATTACAGAGTACATATGCACATAATCAAACAGGAAAACAGTGACTTACAGTTGAAGACAATATAGGACAAGTACAGGGCAACTAAGCATAACTACACCAGTAAACATAGAGATAAGTTCCAGGTGGCCAAAAACTGCGGGATCTGGGCAGTTGAGGATTATTAAAGTAAGAAAAGTATAAGCACATGAGGGAAGAGGGCCCTACTCGTGAGAGCTTACATTCTAAGGGGAGGGGTAGACAGACAGGGGTGACACAGATGGGGTACATAGAGAGCATGGAACAGAGGGTATACAATTATACTGCTCTGTATACAATTATACAGAGCAGCTGATTGGTTGCCATGGGCAACTTCTCCACTGGCTCACTTCTCCACTTTTAATCACGGTAGAGGCTAGATCCAAGTGGCCTAAGGGACCTTTTCCGTCAGGGGGAGGAGCCACGACACAAGGGGGAGGAGCTACGCCAGCGGTACAGTTGGTCTAGTATCCACACCACCAACTATTACCTTTAGTAATTAGGTGGCGAGCGAAGCAGAGCGGAGCGAGCCACCGTGCCCGAAGCGTGGCGAGCGAAGCGAGCCCGTGAGGGTACTTTTCGGGTACCTTGTTCGGCCGCAGCTCCTCCCCCTGGTGACGGGTCTCCTCCCCTAGGTACGTCAGAAGGTCCCTTCTCCCACTCCAATATAGAACCAACCCTTTTATCACTGCTTAGTACATGTCCCCCTTAGTGCTGTTTGGTGAATACTGAAAGAAAGGAGGATATATCCCCTCTAATGGGAGTTAAAGAGGTTAAGGGGCAGATGTACTAAGCCTTGGAGAGAGATAAAGTACCAATCAGCTCCTGTCATTTTTCAAACACAGACTGAGCCATGGCAGCTAGAAGCTGATTGGCGGGTACTTTATCTTTCTCTAGGGCTTAGTACATCTCTACCCGTAGTGTGCCACATATTCCACCAGGCAGACACACACAGGGGTACATGGAGGTGACCCCGCAGTGTATGCCACTAGTGAGCCAGCAACAGCGCTGCCCCTCGGCCTGCACAGGACACACAGAAGCACAGCTACCAGAGGCAGGCTGTCAGTGGCTCAGTGACAGAGTCTCACCGGTGAGATGGGGGAAGGTTTGACCCTCTCCGCTGTCTGTTACATGCCGGCCGGGGAAGCGAGTCCAAGCTTCCGCCTGGCTCGGTGATTGGACGGACCGGTGACAGCACGCAATCTGATTCGCTGGCAGGTTGCCATGACAGCCAGGGGCGTGCCCGGGTGTCAGGCATGGAGCGCTCTCCAGGCTCAGGGTCGGCGGTCCGGAGGTCCAGGCACGGTGGGACCGGAGCTGGATCGAGCCATGGCGGGGGCCGGTGGGAGGAGAATGGCGGCAGTGACCGGAAGACGCCGCGCAGCAGCGGCCGGAGCTTGGTGTTCGGTACCGGCATCCTCGCTGTGCTTCTGCTATATGCGCTGGGGATGTGGGGGCTGGTGCATCTCTCCCTGCGGCAGCTGCTCACACCGGGCACCCGCAGCACCGACTTCAACGCGACCAGCGCCAGGTGACTGTGTAGTGCGGTGTGTGTGCCGGGGACCTGTGTACTACATGGCTGCTTAGAGCAGCAGCCCATGTTTTCAGTATTTCCCCACTCGTGCTCAGGGCACCTGCTCTGGCCGTCCTGCTCACTTTGTCTATCCCGCCTGCTTCTGCGGGGAAATCCTGAAAACATGGGGGGAGGGATGCTACTTTTATTGCAGTCTTTCGGGCTTCTCTGTACATCCAGGGGGCCGCACAGTGCGGGGAGAGCTGGCTGACGTGCCCGGGGCGAGTCTATACACAGACCTGGCACTGCTCCCTAGCCCACATTCAGCAGTCTCTCTGCACGGGTGTGTGCTGGCGGCGCCTCTCGGCTAATTGTACATGCATATTATATAAGCTCCCCTGCAGTGTGTATCAGGCTCCATGTGTGAACACAGGCATCAGGCATGTCAAGGCATACCCTCCACCTGTAACTTTTTAGCAGGTACAGTACCTTTTTTTTTTTTTTTATGGTCTGTACCGATTTTGGCCTCTCCAAACTTTCATTGAAAGTATAGGAAAAGGGACGTGCCCACGCCTCTTTACCTGTGGTCACGCCCCTTTTTGAATTTGTACCGATTTTTATGTGCAAAATGTTGGAGGGTATGTCAAGGTCATACATGCACATGCATCACCCGTTTGTATGGTTCCATAGGACATGTCGGTATTCATAATGTCAGCAATCATACTGTTGACTGAACAATGTTGATCATGGGGGGGGCAGTACATGTTTCCAAGGTTGGCACCTATTTTCGACATTACATTGTCAGCCTCTTGATGCTCTAACCATGCTGACATAGTAACAGCTGACATTCTGGTGTCGACATTATCATTTTTCCTTTTCAGAATTGCCTGAAAGTGTTGCCTAAACCAGGGGGAATGCTCAGCACCGGCTGATCTGCCCTGTTTAGTCACACATCCTACAGCCAGAGGGATCTAGGTGGGAGACAGTTTGGGATAAGTGAGGACATGTATGTCGGTACTTCTTTGCATGTTTGTAGAATAGCTGAGAACCAGCACAGAGACTGACAGAGCAGCTGTAGAACTAGTCTTGCCACTTGCTGAAAGTGATCTCTCAACCCAATCCTAATCTGATCAAGGTGTGTGAGTAATGTGTTGCCAGTGTGTATTGCGGTGTGTAGTTGGCGGCCGCGGAACTATAGCAAACTTGCCTGATTTGTTTAATCTGGCCCTTATGTGTGTTGTCAGGTGCAGCTGCGGTCATCAAATTGCCTTACAGGGTTGGTCCACCGTTCAAACTCTCAACGTCTACAGAGACTGGCTACTGCTGTGCTCCTTAGTCTGTACTATGGGGGTTATTCAGAGTTGTTAGCAAACCAAAAAAGCACACTAATGGGCAAAAAACAATGGGGGTCATTCCGAGTTGATCGCTAGCTGCATTTGTTCGCAGCACAGCGATCAGGCTAAAAAACGGCAGTTCTGCGCATGCGGCGCAATATACGGGCACAACGAACGATGCAGTTTTGCACAGGGTCTAGCGATGCATTTCAGTCGCACTGGTTGCCGCAGAGTGATTGACAAGAAGTGCGCGTTTCTGGGTGGCAACTGACCGTTTTCAGGGAGTGTTTGGAAAAACGCAGGCGTACCAGGGAAAACGCAGGCGTGGCTGGGCGAATGCTGGGCGGGTGTGATGTCAAATCCAGAACTGAATAGTCTGAAGTGATCGCAAGCACTGAGTAGGTTTTGAGCTACTCTGAAACCGCATGAAAAATATTTGCAGGCGCTCTGCGATACAACCGTTCGCACTTCTGCTAAGCTAAAATACACTCCCAGTGGGCGGCGGCATAGCGTTTGCACGTCTGCTAAAAACTGCTAGCGAGTGAAAAACTTGGAATGACACCCCATGTGCAGTGCAGGTGGGGCAGATGTAACATATGCAGAGAGAGTTAGATTTGGGTGGGGTGTGTCCAAACTGAAATCTAATAGTGTCAAAATAAAGCAGCCAGTATTTACCCTGCACAGAAACAATATAACCCACCCAAATCTAACGCTCTCTACACATGTTATATCTGCCCCACCTGCAGTACAACAATGGTTTTGCCCAGTTGCTAACTTTTTTGGTTTGCTATCAACTCTGAATAACCCGCTATATCAGGTATGGGGAACCTTTGGCCCTTCAGCTATTCTTGAACTACACATACCAGCATGCCCTGCTACAGTTTTGCTATTTGCCCATGTTAAAACGGTTGCAGGGCATGCTGGGATGTGTAGTTCAATAAACCGCTGGATGGCTAAAGGTTCCCCACCCCTGCGCTATATACTCAGTGCGTTCTAGCTTAGGCGAAGTCAGAGTATAAACTCCCAAAATATAGTTATCACTTACTGGATTATCAATATTAGTACAGGTTGAGTATCCCTAATCCAAAATGCTTGGGACCAGAAGTATATTGGATATTGGATTATTCTGTATTTTGGAATAATTGCATACCATAATGAGATATCATGGTGATGGGACCTAAATCTAAGCACAGAATGCATTTATGTTACATATACACCTTATACATACAGCCTGAAGGTAAATTTAGCCAATATTTTTTTATAACTTTGTGCATTAAACAAAGTGTGTCTACATTCACACAATTCATTTATGTTTCATATACACCTTATACATACAGCCTGAAGGTCATTTAATACAGTATTATTAATAACTTTGTGTATTAAACAAAGTTTGTTTACATTGAGCCATCAGAAAACAAAGATTTCACGATCTCACTCTCACTCAAAAAAGTCCGTATTTCGGAATATTCCATATTTCGGAATATTTGGATATGGGATACTCAACCTGTATACTGTAAAAAAAACAAACACTGGTTTGCAGGAATCTATGACCTGCAAACCGGATCTTTTCTAGGGAACAGGGTTGTCACCTAGCACCATCAGGTGGGTTAGGCAGCAAGCCTCCCGAAAACGCTGAGGGAGAGGAGAATGATAGAATTTTCACCTACTCTCCCTGCACATCTCCAGCGGTGCGCGGGCATGGCGCGTGCCCCCACCGCTTATTAGATTTTTCAGACGCTCACTGGTGACAAACCTGTCCCCAAAGCATATAGGAAGGCAGTATAACCGTCAAGCTTAGTTATCCCTGGATCAGTCACTGTAAGAGAAACGCAAACAGGTAGTGCATTGAAACCAAGAATGATTTACTAAACTCAAAACTGACAGCCTTCCCGAGTGAAGTAATGGCAATGGTTTAACCCAGTGGTTCCCAAACTTTTTGGAATAGTGGCACCCTAGAGTATCATAATTGTATTCACGGCACCCCTAGACCAAAAATTTCTTAGCGAGAAATTTTGAAATAAATATTAAATCAAAAATTGTGTTTATATGTTATCTTTAGGTTCCATTATGTGATGAGGAACAAGATTTGCTTATGTTTCTCCACATATTTTATGATTGGCAGCCACCAGCACTGATTTTGCCTATTACATTGACCAGAAATAATTTTGATTGGTCCTCAACCACCAATCCAAGGCACCCATGCAAGTTTCTGAGGCACCCAGTTTGGGAACCACTGCCCTAGATTCCTGCTAACCAGTGTTTTGTTCTTTTGGAGGCTTGCCACCTAGCAACAGCAGGTGGGCAGACTACCACATACCTGGTGGTTGCTCTGAGAAACTTGATCTTTTGCAGATCGGTTGGTCTCCAGTAGTGTTTTGCAAAGGTACGGGCAGAGGACCATCTTGCAGCTAGCATAATTGACTGCAAAGGAATACCTATAGCAGCCGCTCTTGTTGCAGCTGTTCCCCAAAGAGAATGGCTTTTGAAGCAGTCTATATCGATTCCTGCTTCTCTCATAGAGGCTACTATCCATCCCCTGATAAGAGAGGGTTTAGCAGGGCGATAAGGTTTTCTACAGGTGATGAAAAGCTGGGTGATACTGTCCCTAATTCAGGCATGTCCAAACTGCGGCCATCCAGCTGTTGTGAAACTACATATCCCAGCTTGCCCTGACACAGTTTTGCTGTCAGAGAATGCTAAAGCTGTGTCAGGGCATGCTGGGATGTGTAGTTTATCAACAGCTGGAGTGCCGCAGTTTGGACATGCCTGCCCTAATTGGTGCGGTTAGGGTAAGGTAGGCTGATAAGCATGAAGCCACACATAGATTAGGTTCTGCTTGATCTTGTATGATATCGAATTCTACTATTGGGGTATTTTAAAGAAGAGGTTTTTGTACGTCCCTTAAGGATGATGTGGTATCCTGTTGGGGTGTGCAATAGCCATGGGTCTGAGGTGTGAGCAAGGGTAAGTTCAGCCCTCTCTCTGCTGTGGCCAGAGCTAGTAAGGATGCCAGTTTGCGGGAAAGTACACTGATATTCGTGTCTGCAAAGGGATATTGACTTGGTGCCCCCCATTCTGTTTATGTACGACACCACAGTCGTATTGTCCAAACATAGCTGTATACAGGTATTTGTCATAGGTTTGGGAACTAAAGCTTTTAAAACTAGTTTTGCTGCCCGTAGTTCTACAGTGTTTATGAACCACTGGGCTTCCTCGGCCGACCAAGTGCCCTTGACTGTTCTTTCTTGTGAGAAGCCTCCCCAGCCTGTTAGAGATGCATCTGTGGTTATTGTCATGGAGGGTGTGGGGTCTAGAAGAGGGCGAGGAGGAGGAATAGGAAGACTGTTCCATTGGGACAATTCCGTCTTCACTCTTCTGGACAGAAATTGTGTGTCTGTCCAGGTATATTGAGTATGAATTAGAGATCTGAGAAGACCTTGTAGTTCTCTGCATAGTAGGGGTACATGTCGAAAACCTGGGGACATTGCAATCTTCTTACCAATGATTCTCGCTAAGTCCCGAAGGGATAATCTGCATTTCTTTACAGTTTTTTTTTTTGTATATAAAGCTTTGTGTCTAGCCATTTCTCTGGTGCGACCGCTAGTGAGAAAGAATGGGTGTCCAGGTCGAATCCCAGAAATGTAAATGTTTTGGTTGGGTTAAGGATGGACTTTTGGGTGTTCAGAGTGAAGCCCAAACTGAATAACAGGGAGAGGGGTAGTTCTCTGTGTTTCGGAATAGTATCGAGGACCGGGTGCACAAGTAATATGTCATCTAAATAAACGGTGCACAGTACACTCTGCTGGCGCAGATGGGATATTACCGCTTTCATGACCCATGTAAATGTATAGGGTGCACAGGAGAGGCCAAATACCATGACAGTCCACTGATATATACGGTCTTTCCAAGCGAATTTAAGAAACTGCCTGTGGTTGGGATGAACCGATATAGAGTGGAAAGCTTCTTTTAAATCTTTTTATACAGAAACAATCCCTTGTGAGTAGGTATGGAATGTCTGCAATACCTTCCATGCAAAACCTTTTTGTTTTTAGGTATCTGTTCAGCCCACTGACATTTAAGACTAGTCTTATGGAGCCGTCTTGTTTTAGTATTAGAAACAAGTGACCTATCCAGCCCGAAACTGCTGGCTCTGCTGGTTATATTTTCCCCTGAAGCAGGGCTATTGTAAGTACCTCATCTAGCTGAGGACTGCAATTCCTTGAACAAGGAATGAGTCTTATCTGGTGAGGGAACCGAATTAGGGTCGGTTCAGCCCCAACCAAATTGTTTTTAGCAACCATTTGTCTGTGGTAATCTTTTGCCATTCTGCAAAAGCTTGTTTGAGTGTTGTGTGGAACGGGGTGTGTGGGTGGGTATGTTTACCGAAGTTGCGACCTCTCTTGGAGTTGTTCCAGACGTTTGAGGACGAAGCTCTAGGGTCATTTGTTCTGTTACCAAAGCCTCCTGTCTGGGCTCTTCTTGTGCCTTGAAAGTCTTGGGTCGGACCTGTGGCTCTCGAAGTCTGGCACCCTTAGGGAAAGGGCTCTTTGAATGGTTTATTCCCTTTTTTGAGGTCAGAGAAGGATTTACGAGCCTTATGCTGTATTTTTACTTCCTCAATAAATTGGGGACCAAAAAGATCAGCATTATCCAAGTTAGGGAATTCTAGTGACCTTGGAGCTAGGTCTGCCAGACCTGCACTAGTAAGCCATCTAGACCTGCAGGTATTTGTGATATGATTAAACGTCTGACCTATAATAGGTGTTGCTCTGCTAATGACCTTAAGTAGAGCAAGCTTGGATGCCCCTAGTGAGTCTAGGCTGGGAGACGCTGGATTCCCCTTCTCTTTCAGCTTTGTCAAGTACATATAACGGGACCAGCTGCATCTGCTATATTATACTGTATTTTTCTCAAAGTAGGGTCGTTATATCTTTTTTTCACCCACTATGGAAGTTAGGGCCAGGTCAATACCCGGAGCGAATAGTGCAGGAATATCTGGTAACCCTGTATAGTAGCGCAACATTAGCTCATTCTCTATAATCAGTGTTGCCCTAAATGCCGGCTGAGCACTTTTGGACTTCAGACTCCTGCTTTAGTGCCCATTGGGTGGGATATAGTTTAGGTGGAGGGGTTTTTCCTGCTTAAGCCACTCTGGCCATTTGGATATCGCTAAATTCCCCACGCTGGGAAAAGGCGGATGATCTTGTCACTTCCTCAGATTCCCAGTCTAACAAGGAAGAGGGGCCTTGTTCCCTATGGGAAGTATGTGGCTATCTGCTAGGTGACCCCATGTGCTGAGAGCGGGTACCATCAAGCTGCCTGATACGGGCAGAAATATTGTGCCAGCTACAGGCTGGAGTAGTGTGCTTGCTTGAGCACTATTAGGTTGTCTGCTACGGACAATGCTGGGAAAGGTGGGAATTTCACTTGAACAGGTCCCCTTGTTATAAGACTTACTTTTGTCTGTCTTTTTTTTAGCATTTTCTTATGTATCAAAGGGCTCCCTGAGCTGGGGGATAACCCTGCATTCTGCTGAGGTGTTTTTCTTACCTCAGAATCAGAGGAGTCAGAATCAAAGAAACTTCTGACTGATTTCACTTTTTTCTTTCTAATAATTTCCTCAGAAGAGGGGGAAGGTGTTTGTGCCCCTTTTAAGGGCTATTTTCCCCACCAAACTGCCAGCCATGGAGGACAAAGAGAGTGAATCTGTTGCAGAGACAGAAACACTGTCCTCCATGTCAGCGCTGACAGAAAAATCTAATCAGCGGTGGGGGCGCACGCTCACGTTATTGTGCCCGTGACCACGGTCACCCGCGCACCACTGGAGATGTGCAGGGAGAGGAGGTGAAAATTCTTTCACTCTCCTCTCCTTCAGCGTTTTTGGGAGGCTAGGTGGCAAGCCTCCCGAAGAACAAATAAAGTATGAGGCCAACAAAATGTTTGACAAGGGAATTTTTTTTAAATTGTTTTAATTATTTTTTTTGTGCTGCTAAATACATGTTTAGTAAAGGCCGTATATTACTCATCATGCAACTGATTTATTCTGATTGTAATAGGTATTCACACCCCATTATGTAAACACCTTCCATTTAATTTTGCAACTCTAATTTTTACTTTCTTTGCCAACAGGTAGAATTAAATATGATGTATGAGCAATTATGGAAATAGTCACGTATGCCTGTGTAATTTAGGTGTTAGAATTATTATTTTACCCTGGCCACAAGAGGCCATTCCTTTTTCCTTTCTTTTTTTTTTTTTCCTTCTCCAAACTAATATCTGAATTGTATTATGGGCCCTACAGACTTGGCGATGTGCCGCCGAGCTGCCCGACCGCCGATGCGACAGATGGGCGACCAGGCGGCGGGGGGGCAGTGACGGGTGAAGTTTCTTCACTCCCCCCGTCACCCGGCTCCGTAGACGTGCAGGCAAATATGGACGATCTCATCCATATCGGCCTGCATGCACAGCCGACGGGGCATCAGCGATGAACGAGCGCGGGGCCGCGCATAGTTCATCGCTGGTGCCTCCACACTGACAGGTATGAACGGTATCTCGTTCATTAATGAACAAGATCGTTCATATCTTGCAGTGTTATCGCCCAGTGTGTAGGGCGCATTACTCTATTCTGCAGAATGCAGTCATTAATGTTAATGCCAGACAAGGGGAATTCTGTGACATGTTCAAAACCTAGTGCTTAATCCAGGTGTTCTCAAACATGGTTCTAAAGGCACCCCAACGGGCCAGGTGTTAAGTATATTCATGGCTCAACACAGATGGTTAAATCAATTTGACTGAGGTGCTAATTAAGTCACCTGTGGCCAAGCATGGATATACTTAAAACCTGGACCGTTGGGGTGCCTTGAGCAAACCAAAAAAAGCACACTAAATGGGCAAAACCATGTGCACTGCAGGTGGGGCAGATGTAACGTGCAGAGAGTTAAATTTGGGGGGGATGTGTTCAAACTAAAGTATAAATTGCAGTATAAAAATAAAGCAGCCAGTATTTACCATGCACAGAAACAATATAACCCACCCAAATCTAACTCTCTCTGCACATGTTACATCTGCCCCAGCTGCAGTGCAACATGGTGGGACAGATTAAACCTCTGTCTTAATCACTCCAATACTTGTGTACAGAGGTGTAGTAGGGTATGCCGGCGGCCGGAATCCCGACAGCCGGCAAACTGAAGACCACCCGTGTACAGAAATTCATAGGTTTAGATATTGCATTCATGCACCTAGAAATGCTAGTTTTGGTACTACATTATAGTAGCCTAAGGGGCCTAGTTATCAAATACTTTTTGTGGTATATCCCCAAAATTTCCTCCATGTATGTAGCTGGGGACCTCCAGAAAATATCTGCTCACATTTCTGTTTGCTGAATTTGCCAAGCTCCAGAGTGTGATGTATTCCAGAGCTTGGCCCTGTTAGCCTGTTGTCGCATATGAGCTACATTTCTCAAAAACTACTGTAGAGATCCCTGCCCAGCACTCAACTCTATCGCATGCGTGATCATAAGGCCTGGGAAACGCTGTAATGTAGGCCATGCAGCATTAAAAGCTTAGAAAGCTGACCCTGAGAACAAGATGTAGCTTCCATATGAGGGGGGGTATAAGAAACTCTTGACTATTCAACTGTCTTCAAATTTAATCGTGTCCTTAGAATGCAATGGCGGTAACGGGTATGGGCCTTAGGGTCGACACCAGAAATAGGTCGACATGAATTTAAAAAAAAATAAAAAAATTTGGGTGTAGTTTTCTTCGTAAAGTGACCGGGAACCCCAATTAGTGTACCATGTCCCCTCGCATGGCGAGCGAATGTGCCTCGCTCCGCTACCGCAGTGCTCGGCACAGGTTACCGTTCCCAATCGTAGTCCATGTGGATCGTAAAGTATGAAAAAGTAAAAATAAATAAAACATATATATATATATATATATATATGTGTGTATGTATTATAATATAATTTTTTTTTTAACAAAAAACTCATGGCTACCTTTAACCACGTCGACCTATTTCTGGTGTCGACCTAGTCACTGTTGACCAATAGGTGTCGACCTAGAGTCCGGATGCTGGTGGTAACAAGACTAAAAAAACATTCTCATTTTTTTAAATACACTTTTAGGCTTGTGCAGGTGAAAAGCTTAATAACCATGTATTAATCTGGATGTGCTCTAAGAGGATAGACAGGATGCTCCAAAACCATTTCCTACAGATAGTTTCAGTATTGAAGATCCTTCCATATGTGCTTTGATGCATGGCTTCTACCTGATCCTTTCAGTTAAGGGGTATATTCAATAGGAGTCGGATCCATTCCGACATGCAGTTGTCGGAATGGATCCGACAACCCCTATTCAATGGACTGCCAAATCAGACTGTCGGATTTGGCCGTCCTGTCAGGCCGCTGCTGTCAGCGGATGCGCTGACAGCAGCGGCCAGGGGAACAGAGAGCGGCGGCCGTGAGTGGGAGGGGCTGGCTGTGGGGGACATATGTGAAGCCGCAGGCGGAGCTGGCAGCAGGGAGAGAGGTGCTGCGGCGGCGGGGGGAGCATTGATCAGCGGCCGGCGGGAGGTGCTGGCAGCAGGGTAACATGTCTGCGGCGGCGGGGGGAGGCGCTGCATGGAGAGAGGTGCCTGGCCGGGAGAAGGCCAGGCACCTCTCTCCCTGCAACGCCTCCCTCCGCAGACATGTCCCCCCGCAGCCTGCTCCTCCCGCCGGCCGCCGATCTGTGCTCCCCCCGCCACCGCAGCACCACTAGTCTCCTCATCTCAATCCGACTTTCTTTAAAGTCGGATTGAGATTGTCGGAAACGGGGCTAAAACCTGTCTGGTTTGGCCCCGCTTCCGACAATGCACGCTGATCGGAGGCTGAAGCCACCGATCAGCGTGCATTCCGACAAGTCGGGTTTCCCGACTTGTCGGAATAAACGGGGCACTAATGAATAGGTCGGAACCCCTTCCGACCTAAAACTGTCGGAAACTGCCGTCTTTCCGACAAGACGCCATCTTCCAACAGTTATTGAATATACCCCTTAGCCTGAATATTCTTTTACAGCTACTTCAGCATTACATCCGCCCAAGTAGCAAGGATGCTATCATTAGAAAAAGCATCAAAGGAAATGTACTGAAACTACTAAAAATTTAACTTTGGGAGATCATGTATAGTAAAATTATAATTTCTCATACGTCCTAGAGGATGCTGGGGACGCTTCAAGAACCATGGGGTATAGACGAGATCCGCAGAAGACATGGGCACTTTAAGACTTTTAAGGGGTGTGACCTGGCTCCTCCCTCTATGCCCCTCCTCCAGACTCCAGTTTTAGAATTGTGCCCAGGCAGACTGGATGCACTTAGAGGAGCTCTACTGAGTTTCTCTGAAAAGACTTTGTTAGGTTTTTTATTTTCAGGGAGGACTACTGGCAATAGTCTCCCTGCATCGTGGGACTTAGAGGAGAGAAGTCAGACCTACTTCTAGTGAGTTTAAAGGCTCTGCTCCTGAGGTTTTGGAACACTAGGTACGCCTAGGGGTTCACTCCCAGAGCCCGCCGTCACCCCCCTTGAAGAGCCAGAAGTCAGAAGACAGGTGAGTAGAGGAAGAAAGTGACGACGGCTTCTGAGGTACCGCTCAGCGATCGCGCTGCGCGCCATGCTCCCACACACAGCGGCACTACATGGGTGCAGGGCGCAGGGGGGGGCGCCCTGGGCAGCATAAAAATCCTCATTAAGGCTGGTAAAGTGGATTTTAAGTCCCTAGGCACAAAATCCTAACCCCCGCCAGTGTGTTTATATTTAAGAACCGGGATTGAGCGCTGGGGTGTGAGCTGGCAAACCCCATCTGTGTTTCTCTGACAGGCTTTACTGTGGGTCTGTCCCCCTTTGGCCCAGTGTGTCTGTGAGTGTCGGTACGCGTGTGTCGGCATGTCTGAGGCGGAGTGCTCTTCCCAGGAGGAAACTGTGTTAGGGGCAGAAACCGCTGTGGGAGTGACCCTGTCGGCACCGCCGACTCCTGATTGGGTAAATGTGTTGAATGCCTTGAATGCTAATGTGGCTCTTATTAATAAGAGATTAGATAGATCTGATTCTCAGAACCAGGCATGGAAGAAATCTGTGGAGGATGTGTTATCACAGGTTCAGACCCCGTTTGAGTCACAAAAACGTTCCTTTGCTCAGTTGGCAGACACAGATACCGACACGGACACTGACTCCAGTGTCGACTATAGTGATGCCAGATTAGACCCAAAATTGTCAAAGAACATTCAGTACATGATTGTGGCAATAAAAGACGTGTTCCATATCACTGAAGACCCTGCGGTTCCTTATACTAGGGTCTGTATGTATAAGGGAAAGAAGCCTGAGGTAACGTTTACTCCCTTTCATGAACTGAATACTCTGTTTGAAAAAATGTGGGAAAATCCTGACAAAAAGTTTCTGATTCCCAAAAGGATTCAGGTGGCGTATCCGTTCCCCTCTGGGGATAGAGAAAAGTGGAAGTCATCCCCCAAGGCTCTATCACGGTTGTCTAAAAAGGTGGCTTTACCGTCTCCTGACACGGCAGCCCTTAAGGATCCTGCGGATCGTAGACAGGAAAATACTTTAAAATCCATTTACGTCACCACGGGTACACTGCTCAGACCAACCATCGCTTCTGCGTGGGTGAGTAGTGCTATCAAAAAGTGGGCAGATAACTTGTCATCTGATATAGATACCCTAGATAGGGATAGTGTCCTGTTAACTCTGGGTTATATCAAGGACGCTGCGGCCTACCTAAAGGAGGCCACGAGAGATATTGGCATTTTGGCATCAAAAGCCAATGCCGTGGCGGTTTCAGCTAGGAGGGCATTGTGGATTCATCAATGGAATGCTGATGCTGACTCTAAGAAAGCTATGGAGTTTCTCCCATATAAAGGTAGTGTCTTGTTTGGTGAGGGTCTCACTGATTTGGTATCTACGGCTACCGCGGGTAAGTCGTCATTTTTGCCTTATGTTCCTCCACAACAAAAGAAAGCACACCAATTTCAGATGCAGTCCTTTCGGCCAAATAAATACAAAAAAGGCCGAGGTTATTCCTGCCTTGCTAATAGGGGAAGAGGAAAAGGTAAAAGATCTCCGGCCGTGGCAGGTTCCCAGGAGCAGAAGTCTTCCCCGGCTTCTGCCAAATCCACCGCATGATGCTGGGGCTCCTCTGCGGGAGTCCGCACCGGTGGGGGCACGTCTCCGGCTCTTCAGTCAATTCTGGGCTTGTTCGGCCCTGGACCCATGGGTTTTAGAAATAGTGTCCTAGGGGTACAAACTGGAGTTTCAAGACGTTCCCCCTCACTGATTTTTCAAATTGGCCTTACCAACTTCTCTTCCGGACAGGAAGGTTGTTTGCGATGCGGTACAAAAGTTGTCTAAATCAAGTCATTATCAGGGTACCCCCGTCTCAACAGGGAGAAGGCTTTTATTCAAGCCTGTTTGTGGTCCCAAAGCCGGACGGTTCGGTCAGACTAATTCTGAACCTGAAATCCATCAATCTTTACCTAAGAAAATTCAAATTCAAGATGGAATCTCTCCGAGCTGTGATCTCCAGTCTGGAGGAAGGGGATTTCATGGTGTCGGTCGATATAAAGGATGCCTACTTACACATCCCCATATATCCTCCGCATCAGGCTTACCTGAGGTTTGTTATTCAGGATTGTCATTACAAATTTCAGACGTTGCCGTTTGGTCTGTCCACGGCTCCAAGGATTTTCACCAAGGTAATGGCGGAAATGATGGTTCTCCTTCGCAAGCAAGGAGTCACAATTATCCCGTACTTGGACGATCTCCTGATAAAGGCGAGATCCAAAGACAAGCTGGTGCAGGACATTACGCTCTCCCTGACAGTTCTACAACAACATGGTTGGCTCCTAAACTTGCCGAAGTCACAGTTGAATCCGACAAAACGGCTGTCGTTTTTGGGAATGATTCTGGACACAGAATTACAGAGTTTTTCTTTCTGAAGAGAAGGCTCTGGAAATTCAGAGTTTGGTCAAACAAATTCTGAAACCAGCGAGAGTGTCAATTCATCAATGCACTCGATTGCTGGGGAAGATTGTGGCGGCCTACGAGGCCATTCAATTTGGCAGATTCCATGCCAGAGTGTTTCAGTGGGACCTTTTGGACAAGTGGTCCAAATCCCATCTGCACATGCACCGGAAAATAATCCTGTCTCCGCCAAGACCAGAATCTCACTCCTGTGGTGGCTGCACAGCTCTCACCTCCTACAGGGACACAGGTTCGGGATCCAGGACTGGATCCTAGTAACCAAGGATGCGAGTCTCTGAGGCTGGGGAGCAGTCACACAGGGGGAAACCTTCCAGGGAAAATGGTCAAGCCAGGAAGTTTGTCTACACATAAACGTTCTAGAATTAAGGGCCATTTACAACGGTCTTCGTCTTCACAACCTGCCCGTCCTAATACAGTCGGACAACATAACAGCAGTAGCGCACATAAACCGCCAGGGCGGAACAAAGAGCAGGGCGGCAATGGCAGAGGCCACAAAAGTTCTCAGCTGGGCGGAAAGACATACAAGCGCTCTGTCAGCAATCTTCATTCCAGGAGTGGACAACTGGGAAGTAGACTTCCTCAGCAGACACGATCTCCATCCAGGAGAGTGGGGTCTTCATCAAGAGGTCTTCACAGAAGTGACAAGTCTTTGGGGAATTCCTCAAATAGACATGATGGCGTCTCGCCTCAACAAGAAACTTCAGAGATATTGTTCCAGGTCGATGGATCCACAAGCAATAGCAGTGGACGCGCTAGTGACACCGTGGGTGTTTCAGTCGGTGTATGTGTTCCCTTCACTTCCACTCATTCCAAAGGTGCTAAAGATCATAAGAAGAACAAAGGTTCAGGCGATCCTCATTGTTCCGGATTGGCCAAGGAGGGCTTGGTATCCAGATCTTCAGGAATTACCGTATATACTCGAGTATAAGTCGACCCGAATATAAGCCGGGGCACCTAATTCTACCACAAAAACCTGGGAAAACTTATTGCCTAGGGTGGGAAATGCAGCTCTAGCCGTACACAGCCCTCAGTGCCAGATATGCCCCCACAGTGCTGCCAGATATGCCCCCACAGTGCTGCCAGATATGCCCCCACAGTGCTGCCAGATATGCCCCCACAGTGCTGCCAGATATGCCCCCACAGTGCTGCCAGATATGCCCCCACAGTGCTGCCAGATATGCCCCCACAGTGCTGCCAGATATGCCCCCACAGTGCTGCCAGATATGCCCCCACAGTGCTGCCAGATATGCCCCCACAGTGCTGCCAGATATGCCCCCACAGTGCTGCCAGATATGCCCCCACAGTGCTGCCAGATATGCCCCCACAGTGCTGCCAGATATGCCCCCACAGTGCTGCCAGATATGCCCCCACAGTGCTGCCAGATATGCCCCCACAGTGCTGCCAGATATGCCCCCACAGTGCTGCCAGTTATGCCCCCACAGTGCTGCCAGTTATGCCCCCACAGTGCTGCCAGATATGCCCCCACAGTGCTGCCAGATATGCCCCCACAGTGCTGCCAGTGCTGCCAGATATGCCCCCACAGTGCTGCCAGATATGCCCCCACAGTGCTGCCAGATATGCCCCCACAGTGCTGCCAGATATGCCCCCACAGTGCTGCCAGATATGCCCCCACAGTGCTGCCAGATATGCCCCCTCATGATGCCAGATATGCCCCCTCATGATGCCAGATATGCCCCACAGTGTTGTTACTTACCCCTCCGTCGATCCCGCGCTGTCTTCTGGAGGGACACGAAGCGCACAGCACGCGCCTCTCCTGTGTCCCTCCTGCATCTTCGGCGGCCGCGGCGGGTCTATTAAAGGAAGTGCCGGTTCGTGATCAGAGGTCACGAACGGGTACTTCCTGTAATAGAACCGCCGCTGCTGCCGCCGGAGATGCAGGAGGGACACAGGAGAGCTGTGCGCTCCGTGTCCCTCCTTCACACTGCTCTGCCTCTGCCTGTCACTGACTCGAGTATAAGCCGAGGTGGCTTTTTCAGCACAAAAAAAAGTGCTGAAAAAGTCGGCTTATACTCGAGTATATACGGTACTCATAAGTGATCCCTGGCCTCTTCCTCTACGAGAGGATCTGTTGCAGCAGGGGCCGTGCGTATATCACGGTTTACCATGGCGTTTTCTCCATTTCCTGCAAGCGGGTGTGGATGCGGGCCTAAAGTTAGGCTCGATTAAAGTACAAATTTCGGCCTTATCGGTTTTCTTTCAGAAAGAATTGGCCTCCTTTCCGGAAGTTCAGACTTTCTTGAAAGGAGTTTTGCACATCCAACCTCATTTTGTGGCACCATGGGATTTTAACGTGGTGTTGCATTTCCTTCAGTCACATTGGTTTGAACCTTTACAGAAGGTAGAGTTGAAATTAGAGTTGGAAAGTGGTCATGCTATTGGCCTTGGCATCCGCAAGGCGGGTGTCTAAGTCAGCGGCTTTGTCTCACAAGAGTCCTTATTTAATCTTCCATGAAGATAGAGCGGAGTTGAGGACTCGTCAACAAGTTCTGCCGAAGGTGGTTTCATCGTTCCACATGAACCAGCCTATTGTGGTACCGGTGGCTAGTGACGCCTTCACGGAGTCAAAATCTCTCGATGTCGTCAGGGCCTTAAAGATTTATGTCACCAGAACGGCTCATCTTAGGAAAACGGAAGCTCTGTTTGTCCTATATGCTGCCAACAAGATTGGGACGCCTGCTTTCAAGCAGATTATTGCGTGCTGGATCTGTAATACGATTCAGCAAGCTCATTCTACGGCTGGATTGCCGTTACCGAAATCAGTAGTGGCCCACTCTACCAGAAAGGTGGGCTCGTCCTGGGCGGCTGCCCGAGGGGTCTCGGCATTACAACTCTGCCGAGCAGCTACTTGGTCGGGTTCAAACACTTTTTTGCGAAGTTCTACAAGTTTGATACCCTGGCTGATGAGGACCTCATGTTTGGTCAATCGGTGCTGCAGAGTCATCCGCACTCTCCCGCCCGTTCTAGAGCTTTGGTATAAACCCCACGGTTCTTGAAGCGTC
Organism: Pseudophryne corroboree; assembly: GCF_028390025.1. NCBI lineage: Eukaryota > Metazoa > Chordata > Amphibia > Anura > Myobatrachidae > Pseudophryne > Pseudophryne corroboree. The sequence goes on along the minus strand of NC_086444.1, from coordinate 526,330,751 downwards.
CCCAGCATCCTCTAGGTCGTATGAGAAAATAGGATTTTAATACCTACCGGTAAATCCTTTTCTCTTAGTCCGTAGAGGATGCTGGGCGCCCGTCCCAGTGCGGACTCTATCTGCAGTTATTAGTTATGTTTACACACAGGTTGTGTTTCTGTTATAGTCAGCCTGTTGCTGACATGGTTCATACTGTTGACTGGAGTTCTGTTGAATGCCATGTTGTACGGCGTGTTTGTTGTGTGAGCTGGTGTGTATTTCACCTTCGTTTAAAAATAAATCCTTTTCCTTGAAATGTCAGTCTCCCTGGGCACAGTTCCTATAACTGGAGTCTGGAGGAGGGGCATAGAGGGAGGAGCCAGGGCACACCCCTTAAAAGTCTTAAAGTGCCCATGTCTCCTGCGGATCCTGTCTATACCCCAAGGTTCTTGAAGCGTCCCCAGTATCCTCTACGGACTAAGAGAAAAGGATTTACCGGTAGGTATTAAAATCCTATTATTGACCTCATGACAAGCATGTTCTGGATTGTAAATGCAGAGTACTATGGCATAGCTGACGTTTTAAAATTATTGGTCTTGTTCAAGAAATCCCCTCCATTAAACTGAAGGCTGCCATGCAGCACAAAAATTGCTGCTTGTTTACCTATGTGTCGGGGTCACCTTTGTTATATTTTTCTTGTCTTTAAACCTATGGACTTGGAGTACAATAGAATCATCTATTAATAGAGATGACTATGTGTGTGTGTGTGTGTGTGTGTGTGTTGTTGTGTTTTTTTTTTTTTTAATTAACCACTTAACTGATATGGTCAGATCACATGTGACCCTGCCGCCCAACTGTGTCCTCCCATTTTTGACTAGGAGATCCATTCTGCAGATGGTTTATATTATTTGGGAATTGCACATCATAATAACATACAATACAATGAATGAATGTCAGCACAAATATGATATAATACAAATTAAAAATCGAATGTAAGAAGTTACAGAAGCAAGAGTATAGACATATGTCATATATAGACTGAGAACGAATGATCCTTGCACCTTTAAAATGGAAGGTGACCCAAAGAGAGCACCTCAAGGTTAAACCATGTGGTAGGTGACACAACTTTCCGGAGGGACTTGTTTTTTTTTTTTTTGTTTAAAAAAAAAAAAAAATGACAGAAAAGGTGTGTATATATGATAGCCATATCTCAAAGACTTTTTTTTTTAAATTCGATTTCCTTCTCTTTATTGATGGTCATCTCCAACCAGTCCATGTGGAACAGGTGTGAGATCCGGGGCATCAATAAGATCAAGGAAAAGGCTGTCTGAAAATATCCATTGAGACAAGATAGGTTTGTTTGTTTTTTTGTTTTTTTTAGCCTGCTGCTGCTATTTTAGCCAGTAGTAGACGGTGGCTCAAAAGACGGTGTAGACTGTCGTGGTGCTGTGTATATGTCCCAAAGTGCCCATTCAGGAGATATAGTAAATGGTACATCTAGAGTATCCCTGATGTAGGATTGAATATGTGTCCAGAATTCGTAAACTTCAGCATAGCTCCACATACAATGATAAAGGTTTGCTTACGGCATGTGACATTTAAAACAGTCAGAGTTGGAAGCTATCCCCATATACGTAAATATTCAAAAAAACAAAACAAAAACTTTTTAAACTATACAGGTTGAGTATCCCATATCCAAATATTCCAAAATACGGAATTTGAGTGAGATAGTGAAACCTTTGTTTTCTGATGGCTCAGTGTACACAAACTTTGTTTAATACACAGTTATTAAAAACTAGGTGATTCATCGCCCCCTACGGGCACTTGTCATATGGGGCTACGCCCCCTTAACCCCTACACGCCCATGTGGCATGAAATATTTGTATTATATGGAGTATTACCTCCAATCATAACTGTGTGAGTGGTTAAATATTGCACGGACAAAGGGCCTGCGATGTTTAAGGGGTCGTAGCCCCTTTCAAAGGCGTGAACAGCGCATGCAGGGCCTGATGAATCACCTGGTAGGTGCTGTGGTTTGGGGAGTGGCGGGTGCGGGGGAGACGCGGAAGGGGGGAAGGGATCCGGGGGGTGCCGTGTGTGGGGCAGGGGTGATTGCGGGGGTTACGCGTTTGGGGCAGGAGCTGGTGCGGTGATGCCGTGGGTGGGGGAGAGGTGGGTGCCGCGGGTGGGGGACCGGAGCCACCGTGGGTGCGGTGGGTGGTGGAGGGGAGCGGGTGCAGGGGTGCTAAGCCACCGCGGGTGGTAGAGGGGTTTGTGGGGGTGCCACGAATGGGGCCCGGAGGTACTGCGAGTGGTGGTGGGTCGGGTAATGCTTCTCCTCCTGGAAGCAGCTAAGCTGCTGTCCTCCCTTTGGCAGTGGCTCTCCTGGAGACTCGCACAGCAGCCAGTCACTATTGTTAGTGCCGCTGTCCCAACGCGCCGCATTACATGGAAAAAGATGCACTCAATAAACTACAGCTCCCAGCAGGCCTTAGTGTCGGAATGCCGCTTTCATACACATCTATGCCGGTGTCCGCAGCAGCTTTTGTCCCACCTGCGCTGAGGCTAGGGAGTGGGGATTGTTGATGCCGGAGGGGGCAGGCGGACTGGCAGCAGGACATAGGGGGTCATTCTGACCCGTTCGCGCGCTGCTTTGTTTCTTAGTGGTGCAAATGGGTCGGTTCTACTCATCACTGACCATTTTCTGGGAGAGGTGCGGCGATCGCAGGCGTGTCCAGGCGTTTGCAGGGCGGGTGTCTGACGTTAATTCCGGGACCTGACAGGCTGAAGACATCGCACCGGGTAAGTAACTCCAGATCTACTCAGAAACTGCACAAAATGTTTTTGCATAGCTCTGCTGCACAAGGGCTCGCAGCCTTGCTATGGAAAAAAAACCCTCCCCCATAGGCAGCGTCTAGTTGATCGCACGGGCAGGAAAAAGTTGCTACGTGTGATCAACTCGGAATGACCCCCATAGGACGCTGCAGTAAAAGGATTTTTTGTTTCTCTAACGTCCTAGTGGATGCTGGGAACTCCGTAAGGACCATGGGGAATAGACGGGCTCCGCAGGAGACTGGGCACTCTAAAGAAAGATTCAGTACTGTCTGGTGTGCACTGGCTCCTCCCTCTATGCCCCTCCTCCAGACCTCAGTTAGAATCTGTGCCCGGCCAGAGATGGGTGCTCCTAGTGGGCTCTCCTGAGCTTGCTAGAAAAGAAAGTATTTTGTCAGGTTTTTTATTTTCAGAGAGCTTCTGCTGGCAACAGACTCTCTGCTACGTGGGACTGAGGGGAGAGAAGCAAACCTACTCACTGCAGCTAAGTTGCGCTTCTTAGGCTACTGGACACCATTAGCTCCAGAGGGATCGAACACAGGTACCTAACCTTGATCGTCCGATCCCGGAGCCGCGCCGCCGTCCCCCTCGCAGAGCCAGAAGTACAGAAGCAGCAGAAGCAAGAAGGTAGCGCATAGCACTGCAGCTGTGCGCCATTGCTCCCGCAGCACACCCACACTCTCCGGTCACTGTAGGGTGCAGGGGGGGGGGGGGGGGGGGCCTGGGCAGCAATTAAGATACCTGATGGCAAAAGTATACATATTGTCAAAGTCAGAAAAATATCTCTATGCACACTACCATATTTGCACCTCACACAGGTCCGTGCTGCGCATGCGTACGCTCTCCCGTACGTGCGCATACTCAGTCGCGGGCACCCGCAGGCGCACGGTATGCGTATTTACGGTAGAGTTTATGTGATCGTAGCGTGCGACTCAATCGTTACATATGTTCACTATATAATGTATTTTGTAGATCATGGTCCCTTTGATAGATTCTGAAAGTTTGGTTAATATAGAATGTTCATGAACAGAGAAATCCCTCTTTGTTTGATACGAAGGGTCAGACAGGAGTAATACAGTGGTGTTTAGTATCCATCGGAAGAATATTTAATTAGAAATACTCCGGTGTTGGTTTGAAGCAGATCAATCGCTCGTGCGAATAGTTATGGACATAAGAAGTTTATGAACATTTACTTTATTTGCACTTTATTACCCATGCGGCGGGAAACCCAGTTTCCCTCCCACCTGAGCTGTTGGAAATAGTCACAGCCCACCTGTATGAATCAACCTATGACCTTTTGTTATGATGCGAGGAGGAATTCCTGTGTCCAATGAACAATGAGATTGTAGGGACCATTGAATTGCATTGTGTGTGGGGCATAAATAGAAAGGCCGATCACATCCAGCTCTCACTCTTCAACGGTTATCATTGCTGAAAATCGGGAGCTGGATGTCCAGAGGCGCATGCGATCGTTTCCTTTGTGCGTAAGTTTTTCTCCGTAATCATACTGTTTCTCTCTTGTTATTATGGGCCATATCTTTCTCTCTCTTCTCTGTCTCTCATTTTTCTCTTAAATAGTAATTGTATTGTATTTCCTGTGTAGTTATCTGGTTAGGTAGTCTGTTATATTGTAGTGTATGATTTGTAATTGTATTTATTCTTTTACAAGTATATCATTCAAAATATATATATATTAGGCGTTGGACCCTAAGCTCAGGTATCTGTGTATTTCTTATAGAGTTAAGTATTCTCAGAGCGTCGGTGACGCTCAAACTGCTTTTAAACTAGTAAGGTTATACTGTGTTGCATTTACACCATATCACTACACAAAGGGTTTACTGCATAATACACTGTTTATGGTTTAGATATAAAGGTTTTTACATTGTGAGCGTATGCGCCGCTGGTGATCTCCTCGTGGTCTCGAGCGGTCGCATCGCTATAGCGAATCATTACGGTATTCGGCAGCCAATAGCGTGCCTGCCAGTGATCTCTTGGCCGTGAGCGAACGTAACGCTTGAGCGTCTCGACCACGGCTAAGCGATTGTTACGCAACGTGCGTACCCTTACGGTACTTCATACGTAGTTAGCGTACAGTGTTCTTAGACCTCATAAAGGGTATTATATAAGATAAATAATCTGCTTTAACAATTGCGGGCTCGTCCTGTCCTTCACATATCTGCACTAGGTAATTACAGCAGACATTATCCAGCAGCAAAGGGCGGGAGATCATATTCCTCGTAGTGCTGTTTGGATAAGCGTCTGCTTCTCTTAGTAAAGGGTGCTGAAGGAATCCGGGAACCGGAGGTAAGAACAACACGCTAGTCTCTTTTAAAACTGTTTATTTTTCTGTCTTGCGTACACACGCACGCATATCTGCATTTCTTTTCATTCGTGTATTTTCGTATATCACTCTCCTGTTCGCTATTATATAGTTGATAAACGTGCTAAGAGAGATTTGCCGCTATTTCAAAGTGTAAAGGTAATATAGTTAAAGTATAGACAAACACACAGCTTTGCCTGAGAGATAAGGCGAAGTCAGTGTGGTGTGCGGTAGATGATCAAGGATCATCTACATTGATAAACATATAAATTGTGTTACGGTGGATCTTTATTTTGCGTACACGTGTCTCTAACAAGGACTGAGATTTGTGCACGCAAACCAAAGGCAGACGCACGCAGCGTATATTACGCAACGGAGCGTACGGGTACGCCCACGTAACTCAAATCACAAGTTTTTTTTTCTCTCCTCAACGCGATAAGTAGCGCCACGCGGTAAATAACGCCAGGCGATAAATCGCACAAATTTATTTTAAATTCGAAATTTAAATTAATAGATCCTTCTCCTAATTTGTAACACATCTGGTCTAAAGAGAAATTTCTGCGCAGAAATAGAAACAAAAGTGTACATGTGGTGAGTGAGTGTGTTGTATACAATTTTACAGGTTGAACCACAAGAAAAGTCGAGTTCTCGTGAGGTACATGCGTGTAAGTGACGTACATGGTGGCTAGGGAGGCATCCCTGGTTAAAACATACAATTTGAGCATTAGAGTGTAGCAGACCAGGAGGTCATACTGTAACAAGACCAGGAGGTCATAGCAGACCAACAGGTTCAGGTACAGCAGACAAGGAAGTCCGCTATACAGTCCACAGGCACAACACCAAGAAAGGGTTGGTGCAACACCCATATAGGCCATACAAGCTCTTGCTGAAGGAATTCGCAGCCGCAATTTTCGATTCCACTGGTCGCTCCGTACATAAGATTAGTTGCTTATGTGCTGAACGATTGTACCGCACGTAATTGTGTACATTAGTAAACCTGACCGGTACTATTTGTGTACGAAGGTCATAAACGCTATTTGTACATTCTAACGTGATTTGTGTAATTTTTTTTATTTTAAGGGAGGTTCGCTGCTCACTCAGGAACTATCCAACAACCAATAGTTACTGGAAAGAGTAAGTGTTCTTCGGATCACCCTCACAGGTTCCAGTAAATAGAGGTTCAGGTCGCAGGGGCCCTGGGTCGAGTACGCCAGCACCATATCGGTGTGATCAGGTCGTATTGGTCGGCGTGGGCGAGTGAGTGGGGTACTCGGTAAACCGCCACCGTCAGCCTATTTTGAACATTTTGGTTTGCGTAAGGGTTGGCTGAATAAAGCAACACCTTCGAACTATGGGGGCCACTTGTTCAGGTAGGGGGCGATCAACCTCGGTTCGGGTTGATTCAGTGAACCGACCAGTTGGGTCGGCAAGGTACGTGATGTGTGAAAAATACGGTTCACACACAGAGGTTTTATGTGATGAATGGGAGAGAATGACGGTACATGACGGGGAGAAATTCCCAAGAGTAGGTAGCTTCAGCACAGAAGTGTTAACGAATTTAAGGAGAAGGATATGTCTCATTAAATCAGCAAAGAGACGAATCAAGCATTATGATTATTTGCAGTTGTGGCAACAGGAGGGTGACATACAGAGAGGATTGGCTCAGGCGGCGGGATCTGGCTCAATCAGAAAACTGATAGCCACGGCCCCACCGCCACCATATATATCGGGAGAGAAATTGGTTGCGGAGAATGACGCACTAAGGTGTAACACACAAACACTTAGCAACTGTGTAAATGTTAAAGATAATGTTAACCAATTAACCAATGCAAGTATTAACCCGTGCAAGTTGTACCCTGTTTTGAACTTTCCTCAGGAGTGTGATCAAGAAGACGAATCGGCAACAATTTCAGCGCTCTCTCTAGCAGCCACCATAGCAGAGACCACAGTAGGCACAGCTCCACCCACGAGATTAGTAACAAGGGCCCCTAGCGGAGGGATAGGTGAGGTCGTATCTACAGGTAAGTACGGCACCATACACTATGCTGAAGCCATTTCACCACAGGCTGTAGAACCCACACAGAGTGATATTGTTAGAGTTAATCCTGTTAGGGTAATAGCTGTTCCAAATGGGAAAACTGACACATCAGGAGTCACCCCTGTGAGGAACATTGCCATGTATAGCCCATTTTCCAGAATGGAATGAAGGACCATAGTGTCTGAATTCCCTGACCCTAGAAAAGACTTAGTTGCCAGCCAAAAATACATCAGAGACCTAGGTAACACTGTAGAGCCCAACAATAAAGACTGGCAGATATTGCTGAGAGCATGTTTACCCTCCAATGTTGACGCAACTCAATTTTTAGCTGATTGCGGATTAGATCAGGATGTACCTCTTACAGATGTGTACAACAAAGATAATGTAAAAAGAATAAGCTTACAGTTAAAAGAGTATTTCCCAGCCGTAGTTAAATGGAACAAGATATTCTCCATTAAACAGAAGGAGTCAGAAACAGCTGCAGAGTATTTTCACAGAGCATTATCAGAAATGGCAAAATACACAGGCATAGAGGACATTAAAACAAACACAAACCATCGAGAAGTAGCAGTATCGGTACTGATGGATGGTTTAAAAGAGTCATTGAAGACTAGGGTACAGACCACACAACCATGTTGGCGAGGTCTGTCTGTGGCTACTTTGAGAGAGGCTGCTATTGATCACGATAGGAACATCACCAGACACAGGGAACAACAAAGTGATAAGTTAATGGCAGTAAGTATACAGGCCCTGACCACAAAACAGCCTGTGTTAACATCACCAAACCCTGTGGGTAAGTCAAATGTGGTAACATGTTATTTTTGTCACAGACAGGGACACTTTGCACGAGACTGTAGATCGAGAAATGTACAAAAATCTTATCAACCCCCTAGACAACGACACGACACACGACATTGGGAGCAGGGTCCGCAGAAACGGAGTTATGAGCCACATGCAGGGGAAACAAAAAGATACCCCCCAAACAGAGATTGGCAAACCTCTGGTAGTTCCCAGCTAACTCCCTCACAAGTAGTTGCTGCCAGCGGGATTCAGGGAGGTCACCATACCCAATAGGGGTGTGGCCATACCTGTAATCTGCAGCCAGTAAAATTGATTGCAAGCCTTGGAAGTGAACCAGAAATTGCAATCAATGTAGCTGGTAAATCATTAAACTTTCTTGTAGACACAGGGGCGGCCAAATCAGTGATAAATTCGACAGTGGGCATGAGAACCACTGGTAAGACAATTCCAGCCATAGGGGTAACGGGAGTAGTCCAGCACTACCCTGTTAGCAAACCAGCCGAGATTACAGTAGGGCCGTTACATACCAAGCATTCCTTTTTGCTGGCTGCATCGGCACCGACCAATCTCCTGGGTAGAGACTTATTGTGTAAAATGGGGTGCGTCATTTATTGTACTCCTGAAGGTGTATTCTTGGACATACCTGAGAATCACGCTCAGGAAGTACGAGACATGTTAGACTCCCCGTCAAAATTAATGTCACATACCATTATGACAAATAGGACTCCCTCCCAAGTAGAAGAAATGACATCTCAGATACCAGAGTCACTTTGGACAAAAGATGGACAGGACACTGGATTAATGGCAAACGTAGCTCCGGTAGTTGTACAAGTAAAAGATGGTAGGATAGCTCCAAAAATCCCACAGTATCCTCTGAAGCCAGAGGTGGAGTTAGGAGTGTATCCCGTAATAGAGCGCTTGCTACAACAGGGCATTCTGGTAAGAACGTCCAGCACTGCCAATAGTCCCATCTTCCCTGTTAAAAAGAGTGGGGGGAGGGGTTACCGGCTAGTGCAGGATCTAAGGGGGATTAACAAAATAGTTGAGTCAGTTCCCCGTAGTGCCAAATCCAGCTGTCATCCTAATGCAAATCCCTCCCACTGCGAAATTTTTCACTGTTATTGACCTCTGCTCCGCTTTCTTTTCGGTACCTCTGCACCCTGACAGTCAATATTTGTTTGCATTCACATACAGAGGAGTCCAATACACATGGACTCGATTACCACAAGGATTCATAGATAGTCCAAGTATATTTTCTCAGGCTTTGCATGATTGTTTACAGTCTTTCCAACCAGTGAGTGGATCAGTATTAATACAGTACGTGGATGATCTACTACTGTGTTCTGATTCATTGGAAGCATCCCTGAAGGATACGAAACAGCTCCTGTTTCATCTTTCAGACACAGGACACAAGGTTTCCAAAGACAAGTTGCAATTATGCCAAACTAAGGTAAAATATTTGGGACACTGTCTAACACAAGGACTGAGACAACTGACCGCTGATAGAATTCAAGCAATTAGAGACATGACTCTGCCACAAACCCAGCAACAGATCAGAACATTTTTAGGAATGTGTGGGTATTGCCGTAACTGGATCCCAGGGTTTTCCATCCTAGCGTTACCCTTGCAGGAAATGGTCTCCTCAAACAAACCTGATCGGATTTCGCATACAGACGAGTCTGAGACAGCATTTGAGAGACTTAAACAGTGCCTAACGCAGGCACCAGCATTGGGTATGCCTGACTATGGGAAACCCTTTGAACTATACGGAACAGAAAGTGCTGGTTGCGCGGCAGGCGTACTAACCCAAAAGCACGGTGATGCCAGCAGGCCGGTAGCATATTACAGCGCTCAGCTAGATACGGTAGCGCGATCCCTCCCCACATGCTTACGAAGCGTTGCTGCGATAGCATTGCTAGTAACGAAAAGCGAAGACGTCGTGCTAGGTCACAACCTCACAATTCATACACCACATGCAGTGTCAGCCTTGTTAAATTCTGCCCAAACCAGACACGTCTCATCAGCGCGGTTTACAAGATGGGAATTGGCACTAATGGCCCCCGTAAACATCACCATAAGGAGATGCAGTGCATTAAATCCTGCAACATATCTCCCAGGTGTGCCTGGACAGGCACAAAGGGTGGAGGATGAGAGTGGTGGGGAAGGAGAATTTAATACAAAGGAAGACACTCATGATTGTATGGAATATTTGACCCAAAATTTTACCGCAAGGCCTGACATCAGTGACAACCCACTGGAAGATGCAGAACTTACGTTCTACACGGACGGTAGTTGTCATAGACAGTCCGACTCGGGAGACTTGTGTACTGGATACGCAGTCGTAGATGACCAAGGCACCATAGAAGCGGAACCGCTAGGCCCACCTCACTCAGCCCAGGTTGCTGAACTGGTCGCCCTAACCAGAGCATGTGAATTGGCTAAGGGCAAATCAGCCAATATCTACACCGGTTCTAGATACGCATTCGGGGTAGTCCATGATTTCGGAGCCCTATGGCGCCTCAGAAATTTCATGACGGCAGCTGGTACACCGGTAGCGCATGCAGCTCACATAAAAAGGCTTCTAACAGCGATACAGGAACCCGACAGAGTGGCTGTTATCAAATGTAAAGCACACACATATAGCCAAGACCCAATATCACTTGGTAACAGCCGAGCAGACGAAGCGGCTAAATTAGCAGCTGGTACCCCCAGACAGACAGACACCACACAACTGATGGTATTTAATACCATCAACACACAGAAGTTGTGTGAGATGCAAAATTTGTGTTCCACACAGGAAAAGGCAGTCTGGAAGGCAAAGGGATATGGCCAGGAGTCCTCAGGACTCTGGACGGATGGACAAGGTAAACCGGTGGCCCCCAGAGCATATCTTCCATGTTTAGCTGAGGCAGCTCACGGGCTGACTCATCTGGGCAGGGAAGGGATGTGCAAGTTGGTAAGAGCATATTGGTGTGCCTCAGGATTTTCATCTCATGCGAGTAAAAGAGCAATGTCATGCCTTACCTGTCTGAGAAAGAACATCGGAAAAACAATACCAACAGAACCATCCCATATCCCACCTGCCGGCGGCCCTTTCCAGGTAATACAGATTGACTTTATTCAATTACCCCCTTGTCGAAATTTGAAATATGTACTTGTTTGTATAGATGTTTTCTCAAATTGGGTCGAAGCATTTCCGGCGGCCACAAATACCGCTATGTTTACTGCTAAGAAAATTGTGCAGGAATTTGTATGTAGATATGGTATCCCTAGAATTATCGAAAGTGATAGGGGTACCCATTTTACAGGTGATGTCTTTCAAGGAATGTGTAAATTGATGGGAATTGATAGCAAGCTGCACACTCCATACCGTCCACAGGCGAGTGCGAAAGTGGAAAGAGTGAACAGCACTATTAAAAATAAACTGAGTAAAGTGATGGCAGAGACAGGATTGACATGGCCAGAAGCTTTACCCATTGTACTGTACAGCATCAGAACCACTCCCAGGTCCCCTCTTAATCTGTCTCCCTTTGAAATCTTGTTTGGTCGACAACCGCATATTATGATTAACCCTCAGGATGATTTGAAGTGTAACAATGAAGTGACTGTAAAATACTTGATTAACATGAGTAAACAGTTGAGGAATCAAAATGATAATCTGAAGTTAGTGATTCCTGATTTACCAGATAGTAATTGTCATGACATTGAACCTGGGGATTATGTAATGATACGGAATTTTCTACGCTCAGGTTGCCTTATTGACAGATGGGAAGGACCATACCAGGTCTTATTGACTAGCACTACAGCATTGAAGGTTGCTGAGAGAGAGACTTGGGTTCATTCGTCCCACTGTAAGAAGGTCGTTGATCCAGAGAAGCCCTGTGATAAGGAACAGACGGTAGAGGTTGTATCACTAGAGTGTCTGTTCCAGGAGGACTAAGGCGGCACCTGAGCATCGAGAACCACAAGATCAAAAGCAGTTGTCGATCCCCTGTTCCCTTTTATTGTTTTTCTCCAACTTCCCATCCCCTCTCCCTCAAATTATTTTTTTCCCCCTTCTCATTCTTCTCCGTTTCCTCCTACAAGATGGACTTGCCCCAAGAGACTGTGATCCGGATTTTCCTGTTGACCATGATGTTGACCAGAGCAGTCTGTTCCGGCGAGAGTACCATGGAGTTCGAGAGAGGTTCTGGAATGGGTTCTGATGACAGAGATGGAGGCGTAGTTTTCCAAGAACAACTTAACCAACAAGTAAAGGCGAGTATCAGAAAACGATCCGATAGCATTGACCATAGAAGGAATTGTGAAGGATTGTTAGCTGAAGAAAACTGTATCTGTCGGCTTTGTAACAATGTCATTGAGGATGGGTGCATAAAGAAATGCCAATCCAGTTTTAATATCCATATGGACCGGCACCCCTTGAGTGACTATCACTCTTTAGTGGGTAGTGTGTTAAATAAAACAGATTGTTGGGTATGCTCTCAAGTACCTCAAGGTCATAGCAAATCAGGGCTAGTACCATTTCCTTTAACGTTAGGGGAGGTACTTGAGTTAAGTGGTGGGAGACCGGTGGACAGGAGGTTTAATATCTCCAGCCCTCCTAGTTTGAAGCTCCACCAATACCATGTGGATAGGTCCCTATTATGTTTTAACATCTCCAATCCCCGAAAGCCGGGAAATTGGGAAGTGTCATGGAGTAATCAAACCATGACCTTTTCACACAGAGCAGATAGAATGCCTACAGATACAGAGCTTATACGCCACATAGCCAGTAGAGGAAAATCTTTCCGGTATAGGTATACCTTAGGAAATAGGATTACGAGAGTTGGAGAGGTATCACCAGGATACTGTGCACATATCGTACAACCTGATACGTGTACTAAGCAGATGGAAGAATTAGGGTTAGGAGATTTCACATGGAAGGTGTGTAATATGGTTATGTCCTACTCCGTCCCATATGTTCTCCCCGATGATGCATATTTCATATGCGGGAGAAAGGCGTATAAGTGGCTTGCCCCAAACTCTGAAGGATTGTGTTATATTGGAAAAGTATTGCCTGAAGTAATGACTGTATCACATGACAAAATGAAAGACATACACCGTGTTGCCCAAACTCCTTATACTCACACCCATTACGAGCACGTAGTTAAACGGCACCTGATAGAAAGAACAGAGCACCCGGCCTCTGACATGATCAGTGAATCCACCGGGATTCAATTCTTAATCGCATTAGATATCACTCACACCGCTAGAGGAGTGTTGAATTATAAATACATTTCTGCGCTCGCCAATTTGTTAGATAATATCACTGAAATGTATGATGACACGTTTAGGTATACTGGAAGGGAACTTCAGGCTTACAAAACAGAACTAGTCCAGCATAGAATGGTTCTTAATTACCTCACAGCAGTAACAGGCGGATATTGTGTCACACTGGCAACACAATACGGCGTGAAATGTTGCACATATATTACGAATAGCACCGAGGACCCGGTCGAGGTCATAGACCAAAAGATGGACGATATTCTCCAACTAAAGTGGGAATTTCGCAGAAGACACAATCTCACCCTTGCTGCTGTGAGTAATGAGCTGACTGGTTGGGTGTCATGGTTGAACCCGCGAAATTGGTTCTCCGGTTTAGGAGAATGGGCCCAAGGAGTTATAATGAATGTTGGGAAGTTTCTCCTATGTATCTTAGGTGTTATCATAACGATTGGTTTGATATTTAGATGCGGTCAGGCTTTAATGAAGTGCAAACATCGTACTAGGGTAATGAGTTTGAGGAGTAAGGAAACTGTAATTCCAATGGACTTGATTTATGACCCAAATGTAGAAACAATGATGTGATGAAAATGCGATTTCTACGGTCCGTTTCTTTCACCTGTTTTTCCGTTTCCTCCAAGGTAAAAAGACCCACTTGGACGAGGAATTTGATGAGCCGATATACAGACAACAGAGAGATTAAAGAAGAAGTTTTGACAACCTGATACACAGATTTTTGATGAACTATGCCATGGATCCCCAGTTTCCCTAGAAATTTTAAAATTACGCTAGCCCAACACTTTTGTAAATCTATGGACATTGACAGCTTTTGCTCGCACCTTATGGGCAAAAGCACAAAGAAGACGGCATTCAACAGACACCAAACAAGACCTCAATCGACGAATGTACATTTACCTGACATAGAATACCACCGCATTTACCGTAATTATGTCTTTTCTTCATTTCTACAACCCTCAGGTAATGACACACATAGTCGATAGGGAATACAGGCACAGATATCAGCAATCACATATCTCCCCCATTCATGTATCATCAACTAAAATGTGCTCCCCCATTTTGTTACAACCAAAGCCGAAAAGAGCTCGGTAAAGTTTGACAGCCCATCCACAGACCCGTACCACGGGATAAGAAGGAATTCAAATGTATACTTCGCAATACCTCGAAGCTTGATTTAAAACACGTACGGCACGATGATACATGACCCCCAAGCACGGATTCATACACACATGCTTCTATCATCTCACTAGGTCATACCCTTTTCCTACCTTCTCCTCTCCTCCCTTACATTTACATGGTTGGGTATTAACCCCTAACATATATTTTTCTCTTTTTGAAATGTTTTCAGGAAGTGGCAGTTATTGTTGACTGCCAAAGGGTGGACTGTCAAAGTCAGAAAAATATCTCTATGCACACTACCATATTTGCACCTCACACAGATCCGTGCTGCGCATGCGTACGCTCTCCCGTACGTGCGCATACTCACAGTCGCGGGCACCCGCAGGCGCACGGTATGCGTATTTACGGTAGAGTTTATGTGATCGTAGCGTGCGACTCAATCGTTACATATGTTCACTATATAATGTATTTTGTAGATCATGGTCCCTTTGATAGATTCTGAAAGTTTGGTTAATATAGAATGTTCATGAACAGAGAAATCCCTCTTTGTTTGATACGAAGGGTCAGACAGGAGTAATACAGTGGTGTTTAGTATCCATCGGAAGAATATTTAATTAGAAATACTCCGGTGTTGGTTTGAAGCAGATCAATCGCTCGTGCGAATAGTTATGGACATAAGAAGTTTATGAACATTTACTTTATTTGCACTTTATTACCCATGCGGCGGGAAACCCAGTTTCCCTCCCACCTGAGCTGTTGGAAATAGTCACAGCCCACCTGTATGAATCAACCTATGACCTTTTGTTATGATGCGAGGAGGAATTCCTGTGTCCAATGAACAATGAGATTGTAGGGACCATTGAATTGCATTGTGTGTGGGGCATAAATAGAAAGGCCGATCACATCCAGCTCTCACTCTTCAACGGTTATCATTGCTGAAAATCGGGAGCTGGATGTCCAGAGGCGCATGCGATCGTTTCCTTTGTGCGTAAGTTTTTCTCCGTAATCATACTGTTTCTCTCTTGTTATTATGGGCCATATCTTTCTCTCTCTTCTCTTTCTCTCATTTTTCTCTTAAATAGTAATTGTATTGTATTTCCTGTGTAGTTATCTGGTTAGGTAGTCTGTTATATTGTAGTGTATGATTTGTAATTGTATTTATTCTTTTACAAGTATATCATTCAAAATATATATATATTAGGCGTTGGACCCTAAGCTCAGGTATCTGTGTATTTCTTATAGAGTTAAGTATTCTCAGAGCGTCGGTGACGCTCAAACTGCTTTTAAACTAGTAAGGTTATACTGTGTTGCATTTACACCATATCACTACACAAAGGGTTTACTGCATAATACACTGTTTATGGTTTAGATATAAAGGTTTTTACATTGTGAGCGTATGCGCCGCTGGTGATCTCCTCGTGGTCTCGAGCGGTCGCATCGCTATAGCGAATCATTACGGTATTCGGCAGCCAATAGCGTGCCTGCCAGTGATCTCTTGGCCGTGAGCGAACGTAACGCTTGAGCGTCTCGACCACGGCTAAGCGATTGTTACGCAACGTGCGTACCCTTACGGTACTTCAAACGTAGTTAGCGTACAGTGTTCTTAGACCTCATAAAGGGTATTATATAAGATAAATAATCTGCTTTAACAATATATACAGTCAGGCACTGTATATATGTGCGAGCCCCCGCCATTTTTACACATGAGAAGCGGGACAGAAGCCTGCCGCTGAGGGGGCCGGGCCTTCTTCCTCAGCACACCAGCGCCATTTTCTCTTCACAGCTCCGCTGGAAGGACGCTCCCCAAGCTCTCCCCTGCAGTATACAGGTGCAATAGAGGGTAAAAAAGAGAGGGGGGCACATAAATTTAGGCGCAGATATATATATATCTGTCTCCCCAAAAGCCTTTGTGGGGTCCTGTCCTCAGTCAGAGCGTTCCCTGTATGTGTGCGGTGTGTCGGTACGCCTGTGTCGACATGTTTGATGAGGAAGGATACGTGGAGGCAGAACAAGTGCAAATAGATGTGGTGTCGCCCCCGATGGGGCCGACACCTGATTGGATGGATATGTGGAAGGTGTTAAATGATAATGTAAGCTCCTTACATAACAGATTGGATAAAGCTGCAGCCTTGGGACAGTCGGGGTCTCAACCCATGCCTGCTCCCACAGCGCAGAGGCCGTCAGGGTCTCAAAAGCGCCCAATATCCCAGTTAGTTGACACAGACGTCGACACGGAATCTGATTCCAGTGTCGATGACGATGATGCAAAGTTGCAGCCTAAAATAACTAAAGCCATCCGCTACATGATTGTGGCAATGAAGGATGTGTTACACATTTCTGAGGAAAATCCTGTCCCTGACAAGAGGATTTATATGTATGGGGAGAAAAAGCAAGAAGTGGCTTTTCCCCCGTCACATGAATTGAATGAATTATGTGAAAAAGCGTGGGATTCCCCTGATAGGAAGGTAGTAATTTCCAAGAGATTGCTGATGGCGTATCCTTTCCCGCCAACGGACAGGTTACGCTGGGAATCCTCCCCCAGGGTAGACAAGGCGTTGACACGCTTATCTAAGAAGGTGGCCCTGCCGTCTCAGGATACGGCTGCCCTAAAGGATCCTGCGGATAGAAAGCAGGAAGCTATCCTGAAGTCTGTTTACACACATTCTGGTACGCTGCTGAGCCCAGCAATTGCTTCGGCCTGGATGTGTAGTGCGGTAGCAGCATGGACGGATAATCTGTCTGAGGAGTTAGATACCCTGGACAGGGACTCTGTTCTAATGACCCTGGCTCATATCAAGGACGCGGTCCTATATATGCGGGATGCCCAGAGGGACATTTTGCCTGCTGGGCTCTAGAGTAAACGCAATGTCCATTTCTGCCAGAAGGGTCTTATGGACTCGGCAATGGACAGGGGATACCGACTCTAAAAAACACATGGAGGTGTTACCTTATAAGGGTGAGGAATTGTTTGGGGACGGTCTCTCAGACCTAGTTTCCACAGCTACGGCTGGAAAGTCAAATTTCTTGCCTTATGTCCCGCCACAGCCTAAGAAAGCATCGTATTAGCAAATGCAGTCCTTTCGTTCGCAAAAGAGCAAGAAAGTCAGAGGTGCATCCTTTCTTGCCAGAGGTAGGGGTAGAGGAAAGAGGCTGCACCACGCAGCTAGTTCCCAGGAACAAAAGTCCTCCCCGGCTTCCACTAAATCCACCGCATGACGCTGGGGCTCCACAGGCGGAGCCAGGAGCCGTGGGGGCGCGTCTCCGACATTTCAGCCACCAGTGGGTTCGCTCACGGGTGGATCCTTGGGCTATACAAGTTGTGTCTCAGGGATACAAACTGGAATTCGAGGTGACGCCCCCTCACCGTTACCTAAAATCGGCCTTGCCAGCTTCCCCCATGGAAAGGGAGGTAGTGCTGGCAGCAATTCACAAGTTATACCTCCAGCAGGTGGTTGTAAAGGTTCCTCTCCTTCAACAGGGAAGGGGTTACTATTCCACTATGTTTGTAGTACCGAAACCGGACGGTTCGGTCAGACCCATCTTGAATTTAAAATACCTGAACATTTATCTGAAGAAATTCAAGTTCAAAATGGAATCGCTCAGAGCGGTCATTGCAAGCCTGGAAGAGGAGGATTTTATGGTGTCTCTGGACATCAAGGATGCTTACTTGCATGTCCCCATTTATCCACCTCATCAGGAGTACCTCAGATTTGTGGTACAGGACTGTCATTACCAATTCCAGACGTTGCCGTTTGGGCTCTCCACGGCACCGAGAATATTTACCAAGGTAATGGCGGAAATGATGGTGCTCCTGAGAAAGCAAGGAGTCACAATTATCCCATACTTGGACGATCTCCTCATAAAGGCGAGGTCCAGAGAGCAGTTGCTGATCAGCGTAGCACACTCTCAGGAAGTGTTGCAACAGCACGGCTGGATTCTGAATATCCTAAAATCGCAGCTGATTCCTACGACGTGTCTGCCCTTTCTGGGCATGATTCTGGACACAGACCAGAAGAAGGTGTTTCTCCTGGCGGAGAAGGCTCAGGAGCTCGTGACTCTAGTCAGAGACCTCTTAAAACCGAAACAGGTGTCGGTGCATCACTGCACGCGAGTCCTGGGAAAGATGGTGGCATCATACGAAGCCATTCCCTTCGGCAGGTTCCATGCGAGGATCTTTCAGTGGGATCTGTTGGACAAGGGGTCCGGATCGCATCTTCAGATGCATCGGCTGATCACCCTGTCCCCCAGGGCCAGGGTGTCTCTTCTGTGGTGGCTGCAGAGTGCTCACCTTCTCGAGGGCCGCAGGTTCGGCATACAGGACTGGGTCCTGGTGACCACGGATGCGAGCCTCCGAGGATGGGGGGCAGTCACTCAGGGAAGAAACTTCCAAGGGTTGTGGTCAAGTCAGGAGGCTTGTCTGCACATAAATATCCTGGAACTAAGGGCCATATACAACGCCCTGAGTCAAGCGGAGCCTCTGCTTCGCAACCAACCGGTGCTGATTCAGTCAGACAACATCACCGCAGTGGCTCATGTAAACCGCCAGGGCGGCACAAGAAGCAGAGTTGCGATGGCGGAAGCCGCCAGGATTCTTCGTTGGGCGGAGAATCACGTGCAAGCACTGTCAGCAGTGTTCATTCAGGGAGTGGACAACTGGGAAGCAGACTTCCTCAGCAGGCACGACCTCCACCCGGGAGAGTGGAGACTTCATCAAGAAGTCTTCACGCAGATTGCAAGTCGGTGGGAACTGCCACAGGTGGACATGATGGCGTCCCGCCTCAACAAAAAGCTAAAAAGGTGTTGCGCCAGGTCAAGGGACCCTCAGGCGATAGCTGTGGACGCACTGGTAACACCGTGGGTGTTCCAGTCGGTCTATGTGTTTCCTCCTCTTCCTCTCATACCCAAGGTACTGAGAATCGTAAGGAAAAGAAGAGTGAAAACAATACTCATTGTTCCGGACTGGCCAAGAAGGACTTGGTACCCGGAACTGCAAGAAATGCTCACAGAGGAACCATGGCCTCTGCCTCTCAGACAGGACCTGTTGCAACAGGGGCCCTGTCTGTTCCAAGACTTACCGCGGCTGCGTTTGACGGCATGGCGGTTGAACGCCGAATCCTAGCAGAAAAGGGCATTCCGGATGAAGTTATTCCTATGCTGATAAAGGCTAGGAAGGACGTGACAGCAAAGCATTATCACCGTATATGGCGAAAATATGTTGCTTGGTGTGAGGCCAGGAAGGCCCCTACAGAGGAATTCCAGCTGGGTCGATTCCTGCATTTCCTACAGTCAGGTGTGACTATGGGCCTAAAATTAGGGTCCATAAAGGTCCAGATTTCGGCTCTATCCATCTTCTTTCAAAAAGAACTGGCTTCACTGCCTGAGGTTCAGACGTTTGTTAAGGGAGTGCTGCATATTCAGCCCCCTTTTGTGCCACCAGTGGCACCTTGGGATCTTAACGTGGTGTTGGAGTTCCTGAAATCCCACTGGTTTGAGCCACTTAGGACCGTGGAACTAAAGTATCTCACGTGGAAAGTGGTCATGCTGTTGGCTTTAGCTTCAGCTAGGCGTGTGTCAGAATTGGCGGCTTTGTCATGTAAAAGCCCCTATCTGGTTTTCCATATGGACAGGGCAGAATTGCGGACTCGTCCCCAATTTCTCCCAAAGGTGGTATCATCGTTTCATTTGAACCAACCTATCGTGGTGCCTGCGGCTACTCGGGACTTGGAGGACTCCAAGTTACTGGACGTAGTCAGGGCTTTGAAAATATGTTTCCAGAACGGCTGGAGTCCGGAAGACTGACTCGCTGTTTATCCTGCATGCACCCAACAAGCTGGGTGCTCCTGCTTCAAAGCAAACTATTGCTCGCTGGATCTGTAACACGATTCAGCAGGCTCATTCTGCGGCGGGATTGCCGCAGCCGAAATCGGTGAAAGCCCATTCCACAAGGAAAGTGGGCTCTTCTTGGGCGGCTGCCCAAGGGGTCTCGCTATTACAGCTTTGCCGAGCTGCTACTTGGTCGGGTTCAAACACTTTTTCAAAATTCTACAGGTTTGATACCCTGGCTGAGGAGGACCTTGTGTTTGCCCATTCGGTGCTGCAGAGTCATCCGCACTCTCCCGCCCGTTTGGGAGCTTTGGTATAATCCCCATGGTCCTTACGGAGTCCCCAGCATCCACTAGGACGTTAGAGAAAATAAGAGTTTACTCACCGGTAATTCTATTTCTCGTAGTCCGTAGTGGATGCTGGGCGCCCGTCCCAAGTGCGGACTTTCTGCAATACGTGTATATAGTTATTGCTTAACAAAGGGTTATGGTTATGTAGCATCGGTTGAGTGATGCTCAGTTGTTGTTCATACTGTTAACTGGGTAAGTTTATCACAAGTTGTACAGTGTGATTGGTGTGGCTGGTATGAGTCTTACCCTGGATTCCAAAATTCTTTCCTTGTAATGTCAGCTTTTCCGGGTACAGTTTCCTTAACTGAGGTCTGGAGGAGGGGCACAGAGGGAGGAGCCAGTGCACACCAGATAGTACTGAATCTTTTCTTTAGAGTGCCCAGTCTCCTGCGGAGCCCGTCTATTCCCCATGGTCCTTACGGAGTCCCCAGCATCCACTACGGACTACGAGAAATAGAATTACCGGTGAGTAAATTCTTATTTCTCTGACGTCCTAGTGGATGCTGGGAACTCCGTAAGGACCATGGGGAATAGACGGGCTCCGCAGGAGACTGGGCACTCTAAAGAAAAGATTCAGTACTATCTGGTGTGCACTGGCTCCTCCCTCTATGCCCCTCCTCCAGACCTTAGTTAGAATCTGTGCCCGGCCTGAGCTTGGTGCTCCTAGTGGGCTCTCCTGAGCTTGCTAGTAAAAGTATTTGTTAGGTTTTTTATTTTCAGTGAGCTTCTGCTGGCAACAGACTCACTGCTACGTGGGACTAAGGGGAGAGAAGCAAACCTACCTGCTTGCAGCTAGCTTGTGCTTCTTAGGCTACTGGACACCATTAGCTCCAGAGGGTTCGAACACAGGCACCTGTCCTCGATCGTCCGTTCCCGGAGCCGCGCCGCCGTCCCCCCTCGCAGAGCCAGAAGAACAGAAGCTTGAAGACGACGAAATCGGCTGCTGAAGACTCCTGTCTTCATTAAGGTAGCGCACAGCACCGCAGCTGTGCGCCATTGCTCCCAGCACACTTACACACTCCGGTCACTGTAGGGTGCAGAGCGCTGGGGGGGGGGGGGGGCGCTCTGGGCTGCAATTGTGGTACCTTTTGGCATAAAAATATACATATACAGTCTGGCACTGTATATATGTAAAAACCCCCGCCATTTTTTTATTTATTTTTTACACAGAAAGCGGGACAGAAGCCCGCCACTGAGGGAGCGGGGCCTTCTTCCTCATCACACCAGCGCCATTTTTTCTTCACAGCTCCGCTGGAAGCAGCTCCCCAGGCTCTCCCCTGCAGTATCCAGGTACAAGACGGGTTAAAAAGAGAGGAGGGGCACATAAATTTAGGCGCAAATAAGACTTATAAAGCAGCTATTGGGTAAATCACTTATTGTCAGTGAAAATCCCTGTGTTATATAGCGCTGTGGTGTGTGCTGGCATACTCTCTCTCTGTCTCCCCAAAGGACTTTGTGGGGTCCTGTCCTCAGTCTGAGCATTCCCTGTGTGTGTGCGTGTGTCGGTACGGCTGTGTCGACATGTTTGATGAGGAGGGTTACGTGGAGGCGGAGCAAGGGCAGATAAGTGTGGTGTCGCCCCCGTCGGGGCCGACACCTGATTGGATGGATATGTGGATGGTCTTAAACGACAATGTAAGCTCCTTACATAAAAGGTTTGACGCTGCAGCCTTGGGACAGCCGGGGTCTCAGCCCGCGCCTGCCCAGGCGACTCAGAAACCGTCAGGGGCTCATAAACGCCCTATATCTCAGATGGTTGACACAGATGTCGACACGGAGTCCGACTCCAGCGTCGACGATGAGGCACATTTACAGTCTAAAATGACCAAAGCCATCCGATACATGATTGTTGCAATGAAAGATGTATTACACATTTCTGAGATTAACCCTGTTAATACCAAGAGGGTTAATATGTTTGGGGAGAAAAAGCAGCCAGTGACTTTTCCCCCTTCTGATGAATTAAATGAGTTGTGTGAAGAAGCGTGGAGTTCCCCTGATAAGAAATTAGTGATTTCTAAGAGGTTACTGATGGCGTACCCTTTCCCGCCAACGGACAGGTTACGTTGGGAAACATCCCCTAGGGTGGACAAGGCGCTGACACGCTTATCTAAAAAGGTGGCCCTGCCGTCTCAGGATACGGCCGCCCTAAAGGAGCCTGCGGATAGAATGCAGGAAGCTATCCTGAAGTCAGTGTATACACACTCTGGTACTCTACTGAGACCTGCTATTGCTTCAGCCTGGATGTGTAGTGCTGTAGCAGCGTGGTCAGATACTCTGTTAGACGACATAGATTCCCTCGACAGAGATACTGTTTTGCTAACCCTGGGCCATATCAAAGATGTCGTCTTATATATGCGGGATGCTCAGAGGGACATTTGCCTGCTGGGCTCTAGAATTAATGCTATGTCCATTTCTGCCAGGAGGGTCTTATGGACTCGGCAATGGTCAGGAGATGCTGATTCTAAAAAACACATGGAGGTTTTGCCTTATAAGGGTGAGGAATTGTTTGGGGACGGTCTGTCGGACCTCGTGTCTACAGCGACAGCTGGAAAGTCGACTTTCTTGCCTCAGGTTTCCTCACAGCCTAAGAAAGCACCGTATTATCAAATGCAGTCCTTTCGTTCCCAGAAACGCAAGAGAGTCAGGGGCGCATCCTTTCTTGCCAGAGGCAAGGGTAGAGGTAAAAAGCTGCACCATGCAGCCAGTTCCCAGGAACAAAAGTCCTCCCCTGCTTCCACTAAGTCCACCGCATGACGTTGGGGCTCCACAGGCGGAGCCAGGTGCGGTGGGGGCGTGTCTCTGAAACTTCAGCAGCCAGTGGGTTCGCTCACAGGTGGATCTCTGGGCTATACAAATTGTATCTCAGGGATACAAGCTGGAATTCAAAGCGACCCCCCCCCCCGCCGTTACCTCAAATCAGCCTTGCCAGCTTCCCCCATGGAAAGGGAGGTAGTGCTGGCGGCAATTCACAAGCTGTACCTCCAGCAAGTGATTGTCAGGGTCCCCCTCCTTCAACAGGGAAGGGGTTACTATTCCACAATGTTTGTGGTACCGAAACCGGACGGTTCGATGAGACCCATTCTGAATTTAAAATCCTTGAACACTTTTATATAAAGAAATTCAAGTTCAAAATGGAATCGCTCAGAGCGGTTATTGCAAGCCTGGAAGAGGGGGATTTTATGGTGTCGCTGGACATCAAAGATGCTTACTTGCATGTCCCCATTTATCCACCTCACCAGGAGTACCTCAGATTTGTGGTACAGGACTGTCCTTACCAATTCAAGACGTTGCCGTTTGGCCTGTCCACGGCACCGAGGATATTTACCAAGGCAATGGCCGAAATGATGATACTCCTTCGGCAGAAGGGAGTTATAATTATCCCGTACTTGGACGATCTCCTCATAAAGGCGAGGTCCAGGGAGCAGTTGTTGATCAGCGTAGCACTCTCTCAGGAAGTGTTGCAACAGCACGGCTGGATTCTGAATGTTCCAAAGTCGCAGCTGATTCCTACGACGCGTCTGCTTTTCCTGGGTATGATTCTGGACACAGAACAGAAGAAGGTGGTTCTCCCGGTGGAGAAGGCCCAGGAATTAGCATCTCTGGTCAGGGACCTCCTGAAACCAAAACAGGTATCGGTGCATCACTGCACGCGAGTCCTGGGAAAGATGGTGGCTTCATACGAAGCCATTCCCTTCGGCAGGTTCCGTGCGAGGATCTTTCAGTGGGATCTGTTGGACAAGTGGTCCGGATCGCATCTTCAGATGCATCGGCTGATCACCCTGTCCCCAAGGGCCAGGCTGTCTCTTCTGTGGTGGCTGCAGAGTGCTCACCTTCTCGAGGGCCGCAGGTTCGGCATACAGGACTGGGTCCTGGTGACCACGGATGCAAGCCTCCGAGGGTGGGGGGCAGTCACTCAGGGAAGAAACTTCCAAGGGCTGTGGTCAAGTCTGGAGACTTCTCTACACATAAATATACTGGAACTAAGGGCCATTTACAACGCCCTGAGTCAAGCAGAGCACCTGCTTCGAAACCGGCCAGTGCTGATTCAGTCAGACAACATCACGGCGGTCGCCCATGTAAACCGCCAGGACGGCACAAGAAGCAGGATGGCAATGGCGGAAGCCACAAAGATTCTTCGATGGGCGGAGAATCACGTGCAAGCACTGTCAGCAGTGTTCATTCCGGGAGTGGACAACTGGGAAGCAGACTTCCTCAGCAGACACGACCTCCACCCGGGAGAGTGGGGACTTCATCAAGAAGTCTTCCAACTGATTGCAAACCGATGGGAACTGCCACAGGTGGACATGATGGCGTCCTGCCTCAACAAAAAGCTAAAAAAATATTGCGCCAGGTCAAGGGACCCTCAGGCGATAGCTGTGGACGCCCTAGTGACAACGTGGGTGTACCAGTCGGTATATGCGTTTCCTCCTCTTCCTCTCATACCCAAGGTACTCAGAATAGTACGAAAGAGAGGAATAAGAACAATACTCATTGTTCCGGATTGGCCAAGAAGGACTTGGTACCCGGAACTGCAAGAAATGCGCACAGAGGACCCATGGCCTCTGCCTCTCAGACAGGACCTGCTGCAACAAGGGCCCTGTCTGTTCCAAGACTTACCGCGGCTGCGTTTGACGGCATGGCGGTTGTACGCCGGATCCTAGCGGAAAAAGCATTCCGGATGAAGTTATTCCTACGCTGATAAAGGCTAGGAAAGACGTGACCGCAAAGCATTATCACCGTATATATGGCGAAAATATGTTGCTTGGTGTGAGGCCAGGAAGGCCCCTACAGAGGAATTCCAGCTGGGTCGTTTCCTGCACTTCCTACAGTCAGGGGTGACTATGGGCCTAAAATTAGGGTCCATAAAGGTCCAGATTTCGTCCCCCTCCATTTTCTTTCAAAAAGAACTGGCTTCACTACCTGAGGTTCAGACGTTTGTTAAGGGAGTGCTGCATATTCTGCCCCCTTTTGTGCCACCAGTGGCACCCTGGGATCTTAACGTTGTGTTGGATTTCCTGAAATCCCACTGGTTTGAGCCACTTAGGACCGTGGAACTAAAGTATTTCACGTGGAAAGTGGTCATGCTGTTGGCCTTAGCTTCGGCTAGGCGTGTGTCGGAATTGGCGGCTTTGTCATGTAAAAGCCCATATCTGATCTTCCATATGGACAGGGCAGAATGGAGGAGTCGTCCCCAATTTCTCCCAAAGGTGGTATCATCGTTTCATTTGAACCAACCTATCGTGGTGCCTGCGGCTACTCGGGACTTGGAGGACTCCAAGTTACTGGACGTAGTCAGGGCTTTGAAAATATATTTTCTCTATCGTCCTAGTGGATGCTGGGGTTCCTGAAAGGACCATGGGGAATAGCGGCTCCGCAGGAGACAGGGCACAAAAAGTAAAGCTTTAGGATCAGGTGGTGTGCACTGGCTCCTCCCCCTATGACCCTCCTCCAAGCCTCAGTTAGATTTTTGTGCCCGGCCGAGAAGGGTGCAATCTAGGTGGCTCTCCTAAAGAGCTGCTTAGAAAAGTTTAGCTTAGGTTTTTTATTTTACAGTGAGTCCTGCTGGCAACAGGATCACTGCAACGAGGGACTTAGGGGAGAAGAAGTGAACTCACCTGCGTGCAGGATGGATTGGCTTCTTTGGCTACTGGACATTAGCTCCAGAGGGACGATCACAGGTACAGCCTGGATGGTCACCGGAGCCTCGCCGCCGGCCCCCTTGCAGATGCTGAAACGAGAAGAGGTCCAGAATCGGCGGCAGAAGACTCCTCAGTCTTCTTAAGGTAGCGCACAGCACTGCAGCTGTGCGCCATTTCCTCTCAGCACACTTCACACGGCAGTCACTGAGGGTGCAGGGCGCTGGGAGGGGGGCGCCCTGGGAGGCAAATGAAAACCTTTTTTGGCTAAAAATACCTCACATATAGCCTCCGGGGGCTATATGGAGATATTTAACCCCTGCCAGAATCCATTAAAGAGCGGGAGACGAGCCCGCCGAAAAAGGGGCGGGGCCTATCTCCTCAGCACACAGCGCCATTTTCCCTCACAGAAAGGCTGGAGGGAAGGCTCCCAGGCTCTCCCCTGCACTGCACTACAGAAACAGGGTTAAAACAGAGAGGGGGGGCACTAATTTGGCGTTAGAAATATATAAAAGATGCTATAAGGGAAAACACTTATATAAGGTTGTCCCTATATAATTATAGCGTTTTTGGTGTGTGCTGGCAAACTCTCCCTCTGTCTCTCCAAAGGGCTAGTGGGTCCTGTCCTCTATCAGAGCATTCCCTGTGTGTGTGCGCTGTGTGTCGGTACGTGTGTCGACATGTATGAGGACGATGTTGGTGAGGAGGCGGAGCAATTGCCTGTAATGGTGATGTCACTCTCTAGGGAGTCGACACCGGAATGGATGGCTTATTTAGGGAATTACGTGATAATGTCAACACGCTGCAAGGTCGGTTGACGACATGAGACGGCCGACAAACAATTAGTACCGGTCCAGACGTCTCAGAAACACCGTCAGGGGTTTTAAAACGCCCGTTTACTTTAGTCGGTCGACACAGACACGGACACTGAATCCAGTGTCGACGGTGAATAAACAAACGTATTCCTTATTAGGGCCACACGTTAAGGGCAATGAAGGAGGTGTTACATATTTCTGATACTACAAGTACCACAAAAGAGGGTATTATGTGGGATGTGAAAAAACTACCGTAGTTTTTCCTGAATCAGATAAATTAAATGAAGTGTGTGATGATGCGTGGGTTCCCCCCGATAGAAAATTATGGGCGGTATACCCTTTCCCGCCAGAAGTTAGGGCGCGTTGGGAAACACCCCTTAGGGTGGATAAGGCGCTCACACGCTTATCAAAACAAGTGGCGGTACCGTCTATAGATAGGGCCGTCCTCAAGGAGCCAGCTGACAGGAGGCTGGAAAATATCATAAAAAGTATATACACACATACTGGTGTTATACTGCGACCAGCGATCGCCTCAGCCTGGATGTGCAGAGCTGGGGTGGCTTGGTCGGATTCCCTGACTAAAAATATTGATACCCTTGACAGGGACAGTATTTTATTGACTATAGAGCATTTAAAGGATGCATTTTCTATATATGCGAGATGCACAGAGGGATATTTGCACTCTGGCATCAAGAGTAAGTGCGATGTCCATATCTGCCAGAAGATGTTTATGGACACGACAGTGGTCAGGTGATGCAGATTCCAAACGGCACAAAGGTGTATTGCCGTATAAAGGAAGAGGAGTTATTTGGGGTCGGTCCATCGGACCTGGTGGCCACGGCAACTGCTGGAAAATCCACCGTTTTTACCCTAAGTCACATCTCTGCAGAAAAAGACACCGTCTTTTCAGCCTCAGTCCTTTCGTCCCTATAAGAGTCATATCTGCCCAGGGATAGAGGAAAGGGAAGAAGACTGCAGCAGGCAGCCCATTCCCAGGAACAGAAGCGTTCCACCGCTTCTGCCAAGCTCTCAGCATGACGCTGGGACCGTACAGGACCCCTGGATCCTACATGTAGTATCCCAGGGGTACAGATTGGAATGTCGAGACGTTTCCCCTTCGCAGGCTCCTGAAGTCTGGTTTACCAAGGTCTCCCTCCGACAAGGAGGCAGTATGGGAAACAATTCACAAGCTGTATTCCCAGCAGGTGATAATCAAATTACCCCTCCTACAACAAGAAAAGGGGTATTATTCCACATTATATTGTGGTACTGAAGCCAGAAGGCTAGGTGAGACCTATTCTAAATCTAAAAAAATTTGAACACTTACAAAGGTTCAAATCAAGATGGAGTCACTCAGAGCAGTGATAACGAACCAGGAAGAAGGGGACTATATAGTGTCCCGAGACATCAGGGATGCTTACCTCCATGTCCAAAATTTGCCCTTCTCACTAAGGGTACCTCAGGTTCGTGGTACAGAACTGTCACTATCAGTTTCAGACGCTGCCGTTTGGATTGTCCACGGCACCCCGGGTCTTTACCAAGGTAATGGCCGAAATGATGATTCTTCTTCGAAGAAAAGGCGTCTTAATTATCCCTTACTTGGACGATCTCCTGATAAGGGCAAAGTCCAGGGAACAGTTGGAGGTCGGAGTAGCACTATCTCGGATACTGCTACAACAGCACGGGTGGATTCTAAATATTCCAAAATCGCAGCTGATCCCGACGACAAGTCTGCTGTGCCTAGGGATGATTCTGGACACAGTCCAGAAAAAGGTGTTTCTCCCGGAAGAGAAAGCCAGGGAGTTATCCGAGCTAGTCAGGAACCTCCTAAAATCAGTGCATCATTGCACAAGGGTCCTGGTAAAGATGGTGACTTCCTACGAAGCAATTCCATTCGGCAGATTTCACGCAAGAATTTTTCAGTGGGATCTGCTGGACAAATGGTCCGGATCGCATCTTCAGATGCATCAGCGGATAACCCTATATCCAAGGACAAGGGTGTCTCTCCTGTGGTGGTTACAGAGTGCTCATCTTCTAGAGGGCCGCAGACTCGGCATTCAGGATTGGATGCTGGTGACCACGGAGGCCAGCCCGAGAGGCTGGGGAGCAGTCGCACAAGGAAAAAATTTCCAGGGAGTGTGATCAAGTCTGGAGACTTTTCTCCACATAAATATACTGGAGCTAAGGGTAAATTTATAATACTCTAAGCTTAGCAAGACCTCTGCTTCAAGGTCAGCCGGTATTGATCCAGTGGGAAAAACATCACGGCAGTCGCCCACGTAAATAGACAGGGCGGCACAAGAAGCAGGAGGGCAATGGCAAAAACTGCAAGGACTTTTCGCTGGGCGGAAAATCATGTGATAGCACTGTCAGCAGTGTTTCATTCCGGGAATGGAAACTGGGAAGCAGACTTCCTCAGCAGGCACGACCTCCACCCGGCAGAATGGAAACTTCATCGGGAAGTTTTCCACATGATTGTAAACCGTTGGGAAATACCAAAGGTGGACATGATGGCGTCCCGTCTGAACAAAAAAACGGGACAGGTATTGCGCCAGGTTAAGAGACCCTCAGGCAATAGCTGTGGACGTTCTGGTAACACCATGGATGTACCAGTCGGTGTATGTAAATGGCAGAAGCTGCAAGGATTCTTCGCTGGGCGGAAAATCATGTGATAGCACTGTCAGCAGTATTCATTCCGGGAGTGGACAACTGGGAAGCAGACTTCCTCAGCACGACCTCCACCCGGGAGAGTGGGGACTTCACCCAGAAGTCTTCCACATGATTATAAACCGTTGGGAAAAACTCGACAGGTATTGCGCCAGGTCCAGGGACCCTCAGGCAATAGCTGTAGACGCTCTGGTAACACCGTGGGTGTACCAGTCAGGGTATGTGTTCCCTCCTCTGCTTCTCATACCTAAGGTACTGAGACTTATAAGACGTAGAGGAGTAAGAACTATACTCATGGCTCCGGATTGGCCAAGAAGGACTTGGTACCCGGAACTTCAAGAGATGCTCACAGAGGACTTATGGCCTCTGCCGCTAAGAAGGGACTTGTTTCAGCAAGTACCATGTCTGTTCCAAGACTTACCGCAGCTGCGTTTGACGGCATGGCGGTGGAACGCCGGATCCTAAGGGAAAAAGGCATTCCAGAAGAGGTCATTCCTACCCTGGTCAAAGCCAGAAAGGAGGTGACCGCACAACATTATCACCACATGTGGCAAAAATATGTTGCGTGGTGTGAGGCCAGGAAGGCCCCACGAAGAAATTTCAACTCGGTCGATTCCTGCATTTCCTGCAAACAGGAGTGTCTATGGGCCTCAAATTGGGGTCCATTGAGGTTCAAATTTCGGCCCTGTCGATTTTCTTCCAGAAAGAATTGGCTTCAGTTCCTGAAGTCCAGAAGTTTGTCAAGGGAGTATTGCATATACAACCCCCTTTTGTGCCTCCAGTGGCACTGTGGGATCTCAACGTAGTTCTGGGATTCCTCAAATCACATTGGTTTAAAACCAGTCAAATCTGTGGATTTGAAGCATCTCACATGAAAAGTGACCATGCTCTTGGCCCTGGCCTGGACCAGGCGAGTGTCAAATTGGTGGTTTTTTTCTCAAAAAAGCCCATATCTGGTTGTCCATTTGGACAGGGCAGAGCTGCGGACTCGTCCCCAGTTCTCTCCCTAAGGTGGTGTCAGTGTTTCACCTGAACCAGCTTATTTTGGTGCCTTGCGCCTACTAGGGACTTGGAGGACTCCAGGTTGCTAGATGTTGTCAGGGCCCTGTAAATATAGGTTCCAGGACGGCTGGAGTCAGGAAAACTGACTTGCTGTTATCCTGTATGCACCCAACAAACTGGGTGCTCTTGCTTCTAAGCAGACTATTGCTAGTTGGATGTGTAATACAATTCAGCTTGCACATTCTGTGGCAGGCCTCTGCCACAGCCAAAATATGTAAATGCCCATTCCACAAGGAAGGTGGGCTTATCTTGGGCGGCTGCCCGAGGGGTCTCGGCTTTACAACTTTGCCGAGCGGCTATTTAGTCAGGGGCAAACACGTTGGTAAAATCCTACAAATTTGATACCCTGGCTAAGGAGGACCTGGAGTTCTCTCATTCGGTGCTGCAGAGTCATCCGCACTCTCCCGCCCGTTTGGGAGCTTTGGTATTATCCCCATGGTCCTTTCAGGAACCCCAGCATCCACTAGGACGATAGAGAAAATAAGAATTTACTTACCGATAATTCTATTTCTCGGAGTCCGTAGTGGATGCTGGGCGCCCATCCCAAGTGCGGATTATCTGCAATACTTGTACATAGTTACAAAAATCGGGTTATTATTGTTGTGAGCCATCTTTTCAGAGGCTCCGCTGTTATCATACTGTTAACTGGGTTCAGATCACAGGTTGTACAGTGTGATTGGTGTGGCTGGTATGAGTCTTACCCGGGATTCAAAATCCTTCCTTATTGTGTACGCTCGTCCGGGCACAGTATCCTAACTGAGGCTTGGAGGAGGGTCATAGGGGGAGGAGCCAGTGCACACCACCTGATCCTAAAGCTTTACTTTTTGTGCCCTGTCTCCTGCGGAGCCGCTATTCCCCATGGTCCTTTCAGGAACCCCAGCATCCACTACGGACTCCGAGAAATAGAATTATCGGTAAGTAAATTCTTATTTTTCCAGAACGGCTGGAGTCAGGAAGACTGACTCGCTGTTTATCCTGCATGCACCCAACAAGCTGGGTGCTCCTGCTTCAAAGCAAACTATTACGTGCTGGATCTGTAGCACGATTCAGCTAGCTCATTCTGCGGCTGGATTGCCGCATCCAAAATCAGTAAAAGCCCATTCCACAAGGAAGGTGGGCTCTTCTTGGGTGGCTGCCCGAGGGGTCTCGGCTTTACAGCTTTGCCAAGCGGCTACTTGGTTGGGTTCAAACACATTTGCAAAGTTCTACGAGTTTGATACCCTGGCTGAGGAGGACCTTGTGTTTGCTCATTCGGTGCTGCAGAGTCATCCGCACTCTCCCGCCCGTTTGGGAGCTTTGGTATAATCCCCATGGTCCTTACGGAGTTCCCAGCATCCACTAGGACGTCAGAGAAAATAAGAATTTACTCACCGGTAATTCTATTTCTCGTAGTCCGTAGTGGATGCTGGGCGCCCGTCCCAAGTGCGGACTTTCTGCAATACGTGTATATAGTTATTGCTTAAATAAGGGTTATTGTTATGAGCCATCCGTTGAGTGAGGCTCAGTTGTTGTTCATACTGTTAACTGGGTAAGGTTATCACAAGTTGTACGGTGTGGCTGGTATGAGTCTTACCCTGGATTCAAATTTCCTTTCCTTGTAATGTCAGCTTTTCCGGGCACAGTTTCTCTAACTGAGGTCTGGAGGAGGGGCATAGAGGGAGGAGCCAGTGCACACCAGATAGTACCTAATCTTTTCTTTAGAGTGCCCAGTCTCCTGCGGAGCCCGTCTATTCCCCATGGTCCTTACGGAGTTCCCAGCATCCACTACGGACTGCGAGAAATAGAATTACCGGTGAGTAAATTCTTATTTTTTCCCTATCTACAGCGCAGAGACTTGCTGTAGATGCAGTGGCATACTCACCAGCTGTACCTTTTTGGCAAGTACAGTACCTTTTTGTTTTTTTTTTGTTTTTTTATGGTTAGTACAGATTTTTGGCTCTCCAAACTTCCATTGAAAGTATAGGAAATGGGGTGTGGCCACGCCCCCTTTTCACATTTGTAGCAATTTTTATGTGCAAATTGTTGGAGGGTATGTTGCTGTAGATGCAGTGGGCCTATTTTTGGGTTTGGACCTGAAGCTGCAGCTCCATCAGCCCCATTGTTAATCCTGCTCTGTGAACACACAGTGGCCAAAGGGCAGAACCTCCCATTGGATGTAACCTGTGTGGGAGGGCGTTTCTCGCCCAAGCAGCTGTGGACTGGGTGTGATAGACCTGCTGCTAACCCAATGAGAGCTCCTAGCCACGCCAAGCGTTATCCACACAGTCAGAGTGACAGATCTGGGCAATTATATAGGAGATATTGTATAAAATGACCTTCAGGCTGTGTGTATAAGGTATATATGAAACATGAATTGAGTGAATGTACACAAACTTTGTTTAATGCACAAAGTTATTAAAAATATTGGCTAAAATGACCTTCAGGCTGTGTGTATAAGGTGTATATGAAACATAAATGCATTCTGTGCTTAGATTTAGGTCCCATCCCCATGATATCTCAATATGGTATGCAATTATTCCAAAATATGGAAAAATCCGATATCCAAAATACTGGGATAAGGGATACTCAACCTGTATTAAATAAAAAAAACACAAACATTTTATGTAGGTTTTGAAGGGAAAAATCGTCAGTTAAGTGGTTAATGTTAAAATTGTAGATGTCACTGTATCCTATACTAAAAGAAATCAAGTGTGCTTGTAGTGAAATGTTCCAGAAAATAAATTTACTGTTCTGGATGAGTATTCCTAAATGTATCTGATAATTGTTAGTTAAGAGTTAATACAGTGATGCTGGAAGCCTGTAAAAATAGAAGTAAATGATATTTGATGCTCCCAAGGCATCTTGTGTACATAGAAGCATGAAACAGCATAAAGAGAAGTGAAATGGATTACATTCCCATCCTCATATTGCACCAAATAATCCTGTGTAGTATTCCACGGAGTTAGCCACACCAACACACTAGTCCTAAGTACCTACTCAGTGAACGAAGGGGGTCATTCCAACCTGATCGCACGCTGCCGTTTTTCTAAGCGCAGCGATAAGGTCAGAACTGCGCATGCGTATGCAATGCGCAGGTGAGTCGCACGGGTACAAAGTGGATCGTTGCTGAGCGATGGATTTAACGAAAAATCCATTCGCACAGCCGATCGCAAGGAGATTGACAGGAAGAGGGCGTTTGTGAGTTTCAACTGACCGTTCTCTGGGAGTGTTTGGAAAAACGCAGGCGTGTCCAAGAGTTTGCAGGGCGGGTGTCTGACGTCAGTTCCGGGCCCGGACAGGCTGAAGTAATCGCAAGGGCTAAGTAAGTTCAGAGCTACTCAGAAACAGCACAAATTGTGTTTGCATGTCTCGTCTGCAAAAGCTATCACACCTTTGCACAGCAAATATACACTCCCCAGTGGGCGGCGACTATGCGTTCGCACGGCTGCAAAAAGTAACTACCGAGCTATCAACTCGGAATGACCCCCTAAGTTCTTATAAGGGTCTGATTCATGTAATGTTTGTAAGCAAAGCAAAAAAGCAAGCAATTTGGCAAAACCATGTTGCACAGCTGGTGGGGCGAATGTAACATATGCAGAGACATTTAGCTTTAGGTGGGGTGTGTTCAAACTGAAAAACTGCAGTGTAAAAACAAAGCTGTCCAACATTTGTGGGCTACATGCAAAAGCAGCCAGTAATTACCCTGCACAGAAATAATATAACCCACCCAAATATAAATCTCTGCACATGTTACAGATGATCCACCTGCAGTGCAACATGTTTATACCAGTTTGCCCTGTTGCTTGCTTTTTTGCTGTACTTACAAACATGAATCATGCCCTAAGACACAAAATTAAGAAAAGTACGCAATCTAGGGTAAACAGGCAAAAGACAGTTTTGATACAATTCTGTATTGAATCCATGTGTGACCATTAGTAATGCCTCCATAATATATAACAAAAAATTGGACATATTCCTATAGTGGCGCAAATTGACAAGATATTTCTGATATTACCCGTTAGGGTCAAGAGTTCATCGGTATTCTCGTAAAGTAGTCCATACGTGGATTCAATTCCAATGGTAGATATGTGGAGAAAACACAATATGTCAGCTACAACCGATCTCTGTCCGGAGCCTGGCAATAGAAAGTTTGGCGTTTGAGAATAATCAAATCAGCACTTTGAACACTTGATCCGAGCACATAGCGTAATGAATGAGGAGGATACAGCGACCCACTGAAAGAAACCTTTATGTGAAAGAACAGCATCCGTTGAACGCAAGCACCAATCACAAGGAAAGTTCAGTGTGTATGTTTGGCACCATATGAGTTAGAAGTGTACAAGGGTTAAAGAAACCGCTATAGGCATAGTCCGGAGTGTTTGAAAGTAAGCATGCATGTAAGCAGGATTTTATCGTCCACACCAAGGGTGAACCTGTACGGATAGCCACCTCACACCCCGAATAGTATGATCTAGGAGGATCCTAGGTTGAAGTTGCACTCTGAAATATCCTATTAAGGACTCATTTCTGAACATTGGTGTATATATATTGTGTTTTCTCCACATATCTACCATTGGAATTGAATCCACGTAAGGACTACTTTACGAGAATACCGATGAACTCTTGACCCTAACGGGTAATATCAGAAATATCTTGTCAATTTGCGCCACTATAGGAATCTGTCCAATTTTTTGTTATATGTATAATATTGATGTGTATGGTGATACATTAAAGATATAATCTTGTCTTCTTGGCTGCATTGGGAGTGCGCAGGAGGATATCCAAAATCTTTACCATTGTTGAATTCCTCCATAATGCTAGTTATCAGCACGTTGTGCTGTCTGAATCGGTACGAGATCCCGCCAGACGGGATACCGGTGGTCGGAATACCGACACCGGGATCCCGACCGGCACAATCCCGACAGGGGGGTGAGCGCAACGCAGCCCCTTGCAGGCTTGCTGCGGGCACGGTGCCTTGCTACGCTCGGCACACTCCATTTATTCTCCCTCTATGGGTGTCGTGGACACCCGCAGAGGAAGAATGTCGGGATTGTGACGGTCAGGATCCCGGTGTCGATATTCCGACCGCCGGGATCTTGACCGCATCCCTTGCTATCATAGTATTTATCAATGACCTTCTTAAAAATGATAGAAGATGATTGCTTGGTATTCGCAACTTCTCCACTCTTTTTATAAGTTCTAATACACCCCTCCCTTCCTTTGATAATTCTAAATTAGATTATTAATATATTCAGATATATTCAATACCTGTTGGATCCTTTCCGACCGAAAGGATCCGACAGGTCAGTATTCAGTGCCGCTGCCAAACCCGACAGGTTTGGCCCGTTCCCACACTGCCAATCTGACTTTTTTTTAAAAGTTGGATTGACTTTGTCGGAAACTGGGCTATAACCTGTCGGATTTGGACGCCCTTGCCGATCCGCGTGTATTCCGACTTGTCGGAAAAAACGGCCCCCTAATGAATAGGTCGGAACCCCTTCCGAACTAAATCTGTTGGAAGCTGCCGTCTTTCAGACAAGAAGGCAGCTTCCAACACTTTTTGAATACACCCCATATTGTTGCATGTGGTCACTATGGATTTCTTAGTGCATCTCTTCAGATCTCTTGAAGTGCATCGGTCACACACACACACACACACACACACACACACACACACACACACGAAGCAGCAGTTTATCTTGCGTCCTAGAGGATGCTGGGGGTCCACATTAATACCATGGGGTATTGATGGGTACACCAGGAGCCATTGGCACTTTAGGAGTTTAAGAGTGTGCGCTGGCTCCTCCCTCTATGCCCCTCCTACCAGACTCCGTTTAGAAAATGTGCCCGAGGAACCGGTCACAGCTAGTGGAGCTCCATAGGCGTTTCTTTAGTTTTGTATTTTTGAATCGAGTTTAGGTTGGTGGCAACAGCCTCCCTGCTTCGTGGGACTAAGGGGGGAGGAGTAGTGTCCGCCCTGAGGGGTGCGAGCCACTATCTCCGCTGACAGGACACTGAGCTCCTGAGGAGACAGATCGATCGCCGCCACAGGGGATTGCTCACCCCAGCAGCATGCCGCCAGCCCCCTTACAGAGCCAGAAGACGCCGGTGGCGAGTTAGTCACCGGCCCCCTGACAAGCGGGGAGCCAGTGTGAAGATGGCAGCAACAGGGTAGGGAGCGCAGTACTAACTGCGCTCCGGGGCTCAGCGGCACATGGTGCGTTGCTGTGAGGGGCGCCCTCAGCCAGCGCCTACACCCTAAACAGGTCACACAGCCTGTCGGGGACCCCGGATCACCGCCAGCAATTCACCACAGGCCAGTATAAAAATTAAAATATGAGCAGGAGCCAATGCCATGGAAGGGGGCGGAGCTTCTCCTCAGAGCGGACCCAGCAGCGTTCATCACCGTCTTTCCTGCATGCAGACGCTGACAGGGGAGAGCTGTCCCTCTACATCGACTCCAGCTGCCTTGTAATGGTACCAGGGGTATTGTAGAAGGGGGCGGGAGGCTGTGATTTAGACTGTGTAACCTATTAAGGTACACAGTTACCGCTAGTAAGGGGTGTCCTTATCTCCCAAGGTGCTGTGTGCGGGTTGGCCCCAAACTCTGTCTCTCTTGGCATTCTTAGTGGGGAAACTCGGTCTGCCATTTCCCTGTGTGTGTGTGTGTGTGCTTGCTGTCTCACATAAGCCATGTCTAGAGATTCTGTGTCATATGCTGCGGAAGATATGTCCTCTCTCAGGATGATCCCATTCCATGTAATCAGGATTGCTCTGGTTTAGCACAGATTCCATTAAGAGAACCAGAGTGGTTAACTTCTATCATAAGTATGATTTCTCAGATTTCTTCTAGGGTAGCACAAAATGAAAATGCATCTCGGGTTTTACAGACCTCTATGGCTGTTTGGTCTGGGTCGGCACCTTCAGGGCCCCCTGGCACTCACTCTCAAAAACGTGCTATTGCCCAGATTATGCAAGACGACATAGACACCGATTCTGACACGGTAGACGGTGATGGGGAAGTGCTGAGGGGGCCGGTATCTCTTGCAAAAGGGGTGCAGTTAATGATTGAAGCCATTAGAGATGTGTTGAATATTGTTGACACAATACCTGAGCAGGTTGAGGAGGCTTACTTCACCGATACTAAGATAGCCTCGCTAACGTTCCCTGCGTCTAAAGAATTAAATGCTATATTCGATAAATCCTGGGAAAACCCAGAGAAAAAATTCCAGTTCCCAAAAATAGGTTTTGGTTGCTTTCCCCTTCCCTGAAGAGGATAGAAAGAAATGGGAAACCCCACCCATAGTTGACGCATCGGTATCCAGACTGTCGAAAAGGTGGTTTTACCTGTCCCGGGATCTGCCGTGTTGAAAGAACCGGCTGATCACAAAATTCACACTACGCTCAAATCCATATACACGGCTTCAGGTGCGATATTACGGCCCACTATTGCCTGTGCATGGATTTCTAAAGCTATAGTAAAGTGGTCTGGCACGTTACTTGAGGAATTGGATACAATGGAAAATGTGACGTTGAATTGTTCTTATGTAACATACAGGATTCTGCGGGATTTACGGTGGAATCCATGAAGGACCTGGGTTCGATGGCTGCTGGGATATCTTCCATGTCTGTCTCAGGCATCTTGTGTACATAGAAGCATGAAACAGCATAAAGAGAAGTGACATAGATTACATACCCATCCTCATATTGCACCAAATAATCCTGTGTAGTATTCCACGGAGTTAGCCACACCAACACACTAATGTCTGTCTCAGCTCGTAGAGGACTCTGGCTGCGCCAATGGTCTGCCGACACGGAATCCAGGAAAGGCGTGGAGAACCTACCCTACACAGGTCAGGCCCTATTTGAGGAAGCGCTAGATGCGTGGATCTCCACAGCAACGGTGGGTAAGTCACCTTTTCTTACTTCAGCTGCGCCTGCCACGAAGAAACCCTTTTCTTCAGCTACGTCACAATCTTTCGGACTCCTAAATCGAGAACAAAAACACCTTCTTTATAGGAGGGCGGGCAAAATAAAAAAAAAAACTGCTGCTGCAGGTTCCCAGGACCAGAAGCCTGCTTCTGGTGCATCAAAATCCTCAGCATGACGGTGGACCACGCGGCCTGGAGGAAGGACCAGTGGGGGCGAGGCTCAGAAGGTTCAGTCACGTTTGGGTGACGTCGGGCCTGGACCCCTGGGTGCAAGATATTGTGTCCCGGGGATACAGGCTGGAATTTCAGGAGCTTCTGCTTTACCAATTCTTCAAATCAGGCTTGCCAGCTTTGCTGCCAGACAGGGCTATCCTACAGAAAGCCATCCAAAAATTAGCAGGGTCACAGGTCATTGTCCCAGTTCCACCTCATATGCACAACAAGGGTTACTATTCGAACCTTTTCGTGGTACCGAAACCGGATGGTTCGGTCAGACCAATTTTGAATTTGAAATCGTTAAACCGTATCTGATGGAGTTCAAATTCAAAATGGAATCTCTGAGAGCGGTGATCTCAGGTCTGGAGGTGGGGGAGTTTCTGGTATCCCTGGATATCAAGGATGCGTACCTCCACATTCCAATTTGGCTGCCGCACCAGGCTTATCTCAGATTTGTACTGTTAGTCAGTCACTATCAGTTTCAGGCTCTGCCATTCGGCCTCTCCTCAGCACCAAAGGTGTTCACCAAGGTGATGGCGGAGATGATGGTTCTCCTCCGCAGGCAGGGAATAAACATAATTCCATACCTGGACGATCTGCTCATAAAAGCAGTATCCAGGGAGAGGTTGTTACAGTCGATTACTCTTACGACTCAACTGCTCAGGAATCATGGTTGAATCCTGAACTTTCCGAAAAATCCCATTTGGAGCCGACAAGGAGATTCTTTCCTGGGGATGGTCCTCGACACGGAAGTGCAGAGGGCGTTTCTTCCAAGGGAGAAAGCGTTGGTGATACAGTCTATGGTCCGGGATGTCTTGAAGCCTGCCCGGATGACAGTTCATCAGTGCATTCGCCTTCTGGGGAAGATTCCATGCTCGACCCTTCCAGCTGGATCTCCTAGACAAATGGTCGGGATCTCATCTGCACATGCACCAGAGGATACGTCTCTCACCAAAGACAAGGATTTCTCTACTCTGGTGGTTGAAAATGCCCCACCTTCTGGAGGGGAGGGCTGCAGGTTCGGAATTCAGAACTGGATCCTTCTGACCACGGATGCAAGTCTCAGAGGTTGGGGAGCGGTCACCCAGGGGGAAATCTTCTAAGGAAGATGGTCAAATCAGGCTGCCATTTTTCCAATAAATGTTCTGGAATTAAGAGCCG
Source organism: Pseudophryne corroboree (assembly GCF_028390025.1). Classification (NCBI taxonomy): domain Eukaryota; kingdom Metazoa; phylum Chordata; class Amphibia; order Anura; family Myobatrachidae; genus Pseudophryne; species Pseudophryne corroboree. The sequence goes on along the minus strand of NC_086444.1, from coordinate 526,290,751 downwards.
TGTACAACGGTCTTCTCCAAGTGGCTCATTCAAGATCGAGCCATTCAAGTACAGTTGGACAATGTAACAGTGGTGGCCTACATAAACCGACCGTGAGGAACAAAGAGCAGAGCTGCAATGTCAGAGGTGACAAGAATCCTACCCTGGGCAGAAAGGCATGCGTTGGCGCTGTCAGTGATCTTCCTTCCTGGCGTGGACAACTGGGAAGCAGACTTCCTCAGCAGACAGGATCTCAATCCAGGGTAATTGGGCCTCCATCCCGAGGTGTTCACGCACGTGACCTGTCGTTGGGGCGTGCTTCAAATAGACATGATGGCCTCACGTCTCAACAAGAAGCTTAGGAGATGCTGTTCCAGGTCCAGAGACCCACAAGCAGTGGCGGTGGATGCCCTGGTAACTCTGTGGGTGTTCCAGTTAGTGTATGTGTTTCCTCCACTTCCACTCATTCCAAGAATCCTAAAGCTCATAAAGAGAACAAGGGTTCGGGCAATTCTCATTGCTCCGGATTGGCTAAGGCGAGCTTGGTACGCGGATCTTCTGGATCTACTGCTGGAAAAACCGTGGCCTCTTCCTCTTCACGAGGACCTTCTGCAACAGGGGCAGTTTGCTTATCAGGACTTACCGTGGCTATGTTTGACGGCATGGCGGTTGAACGCCAGTTCTTAGCCCGTAAGGGTATTCCGAGCCAGGTTACTCCTACCCTGATACAGGCAAGGAAAGGGGTAGCGTCTAAACATTACCATCGCATTTGGAAAAAATGTGTCTTGGTGTGAATCCAAGAAATTTCCTACGGTGGAGTTTCAACTTGGACGGTCTCTCCTCTTCCTGCAAGCAGGTGTAGATATGGGTCTGCATTTGGGATCCATAAAGGTCCAAATTTCGGCCTTATCTATTTTTTTTCCCCCCAGAAACAATTGGCTGCCCTCCTTGAAGTTCAGACCTTTTTGAAAGGGGTTCTGCACATCCAGCCTCCCTTTGTGACGCCGACGGCACCCTGGGATCTTAACGTGGTGTTGCAGTTCCTGCAATCGGATTGGTTTGAGCCTCTACATGAGGTTGAGGTCCAGTTTCTCACGTGGAAGGCTGTCACTTTGTTGGCCTTAGCTTCTGTTCGACGGGTGTCGGAGTTGGGGGCTTTGTCTTGTAAAAGCCCCTATTTAATCTTCCATGAAGATAGAGCTGAGCTCAGGACACGTCAGCAGTTTCTTCCAAAGGTTATGTCGGCTTTTCATATCAACCAACCTATTGTAGCACAGTGGCTGCTGACTCCTCAATTACATAAAAGTCCTTGGATGTTGTAAGGGCTCTGAAAATCTATGTGAAGAGGACTGCTTGTCACAGAAAATCGGACTCTGTTTATCATGTATGATCCCAAGAAACTTGGGTGTCCTGCTTCTAAGCAGACAATTTCTCGCTGGATTAGGTTCACTATTCAGCATGCATATTGTACAGCAGGATTGCCGTGTCCAAAATCTGTTAAGGCACACTCTACTCGTAAGGCGGGTTCTTCCTAGGCGGCTGCCCGAGGTGTCTCGGCTTTACAACTTTGCAGAGTGGCTACTTGGTTAGGGTCGAACACGTTTGCTAAGTTCTACAAGTTTGATGCTTTGGCCTCTGAGGACCTAAAGTTTGGTCAGTCAGTTCTGCAGGGGCCTCTGCACTCTCCCTCCCGTTCTGGGAACTTTGGTACATCCCCATGGTACTAATGTGGACCCCAGCATCCTCTAGGACGTAAGAGAAAATAGGATTTTAATTACCTACCGGTAAATCCCTTTTCTCGTAGTCCATAGAGGATGCTGGGCGCCCGCCCAGTGCTTCGTGATCCTGCAGTGGTTATCTGGTACAGTGTAACTTTGTTCTTGGTTAAGTAATGTTTCAGCTTTTGCTGAGTTTCAAGCTCGTTAGCTTGGTTTGCCTTGTATGTGTGAGCTGGTATGAATCTCGCCACTATCTGTGTATAATCCTTCTCTCGAAGTATGTCATCTCCTCTGGCACAGTTTCTAGACTGTCTGGTAGGAGGGGCATAGAGGGAGGAGCCAGCCCACACTCTCTCAAACTCTTAAAGTGTCAATGTCTCCTGGTGGACCTGTCTATACCCCATGGTTTTAATGTCGACCGCAGCATCCTCTACGGACTACGAGAAAAGGATTTACCGGTAGGTAATTAAAATACTATTTTTTCAGTTGATGTTTCTATAGGCTGAATATTGGTTTATACAATACAGTACATGAAATGACTGGCACCTGCATGTGTGGTGGACAGGTACATACACATACTACAGAAAGATCCAGAGGATGTTTAGATAGGTTCAGTAGGGAAAGCCGGCGGCCGG